>NW_028261385.1:30307974-30607974 GCF_051295495.1 Thamnophis sirtalis | reverse complement strand
GGTTCAATCAGCTTCTTCCTTAAGTTAATGCCAAGAGCCTGGTGTTTGAAATAGTCAGACAAAAAGAGAAGAGAGACAATCAGGGTCAAATTGATCCAATTCGCTGCATATAAAAGGGATTCTCCCCAATAACAAAGAGCTTTTTATTGCTCTCCAAACACATTAGATCTTAAACAGGGACATGGCCTTCCATAAAATCTGGGAGTAACACAAGGAGAGCATTTTAAGGTCATTTCAGAAGAAATGTTCTCTTTGGGTTTTTATTCTATTTGTCTGTTTCTTTGTTGGTTGCTCTATGCAGTTTCAACTTCACATGTGGAAGAGAATGGCATCTAAAATATTCAGTTACATTTGTAGATAATTGCAGGAAGACAGCAAAAAGTGCCTTTTTCACAACAACCAAAAATTGACACAAAGATGAACTGAGGCTATATTTCCTAGAATTTCAGGATGAGAATGAAGGTTCTAGTGAGATCCTGAAGTCTTATTTCTAATACTAGAAATGACAAGACTTTGTACTGACAGCAGAGGTGGTATTCAGTCAGTTCTTTCCAGTTCAGCCGAACCAGTAGCGGTAGCTGTGGGAGGCTCCGCCCATCTTCCCAGATGTAATGTGCGCCCTTCTGTACATGCTCAGAAGGTGGTACACATGCGCAGAAGCACACTCACATTTGCGAACCGGTAGGGAAGGTAAGTGAATCCCACCACTGACTGACAGCCATTCTATTTGTATAGGCAGAACATTGGAGACATTTTTTGTGTATTGGCAGAATTTCATTTCAACAATAAGTGGGAACTATATTCGTGTTCTAGAATTAGCATATTGTGAAAAGCCACAATACTTAGAAGTCTAAGAAAAAAATAATTTCTTTTAGAATCCTAATAAATCAATCTTTTACATGTCTATGGAGATTCTCAGTCATCCAGGTCATGATTGTCCCAAAGGTGCTTTTTCAAGAGGTAACTGGACTTTCTGGTTTTTCTTTGAAGACGTTTCGCTTCTTGGATGAGAAGCGAAACGCCTTCAAAGAAAAAACAGGAAGTCCAGTTGCCTCTTGAAAAAGCACCTTTGGGACAATCGTACATGATTGCTCAGAAAAATGATCTACCTTTATGCTGGTCCTTGACTGCAATGAGCCATTTATCCATTAATACATTCATTTGGCATACTGTTCTCAATACATGCTTCTTCCAAGAAGATATGGATTGATTTGCAATTTTAATGGTTTCCTGATGCAAAGAATAAAATGCAAGTTTTTCATCATTCCATGAATAGACCCCAATAAAAATGGCAGTTGAATTATTATCTTCCGGCCAACAGCTACCGGTAACTCTACTTCCTATGAATGTTTATTGTGAGTCTGCATGGCCCCAAAGTCAATCAGGAAATTAATGAGACAGCTTGCTATAAACTAAAGAAATCAGCTGTTCAAACAAACAAACAAGCAAGTAATATGAAACTCAATATCAAACAACTTGAAAAGCATAGAAGAGGTGTCCATAAGCACCATATTGTCCAGCTCCAGTTCACTTACTAAGCCTTGTCCTTTAGTAATTCATATTGAGTCTAATAAGTTGCAATTATTCCTTCCTCAGAAGCCAAGATGTTTAAATATTTCATATAAAGAAAAAAATCCACACAATAATTGATTTTCCATATTACCATCTCATAGGATTAGTGAGACTTCCTCCATATCTGGTTTGTGTCTGATCACACATTATTATCAAGGGTGATTTTTGTGTGGATTACTAAGTGCAAAGGGACTCAGGCTCCTAGGTTTAACTGTTGTCAGAAGATGGAATTGCAGTACAAATGATTTACATGTCCTGATTTCTTCTTTTGCATAGCAACGGGACAATCTGAGATGTATTTTTAATAAGAAGAGAAAGGGAAAGGGAAAAGAAAAAAAATCCACCATAAATTACATGTCTGATATATTAAACATTAATTCATGTTACACAAATATTCATCTCATCTCATGTCAATTAGTAAACATTAATTATATTATTAACATTTGTTTAAAAATAGGAAAAATGGGAAACTAATCCTATAATCTAATATGTATCCTAAATATTTTTCCAAATAAGATTGCTGGCAGTAAACTGTTGTTCAAGAGGCAAGCCTTTCAAACCATTGTATAAATGACATGAAAATTGGTGTCCTTCACATGTTATACTGTCACTTTGTGATCACAGAAAATTGAAATATCCCTTTCCATTATCTTTCCACTGAAATATGTTGGGCACTTTGTGAGATGGGAATTCCATGTAGAGCTGCTGTTAGTTGCTTTCATTTCTTCCTGCCCTTTTCTCTTCTGAGATGTTAATCTGATCCTCTGATCCTCAATATCAGTTTGCCAATATATTTTGTTGTTGCTTTTTTATCATCATCTCTCTGACCTCACCCATCACATTTTCTGGTGTACGATTCTGCCACTCTACATTTTTAATTTAGTTTTTATTGCTTTCAATGAATAACAAAGAAAAAGAAAAAAACCACACAAAAATAACAGTGATGGAGATGCATATCATGTCAAAAAGAAGAGAAAAGAAAAAGAAGACATTAAAAAGTGCTTTAACAAAAAAGGGGAAAGAAAGACCACAAAGGAAAAACATAGTATGATATATGTCATTGTTACAGTAAGAAGTTGCAATTCTGTATTTACTTATATAATGCAAATATTATTCAAGCATGTATATATTTCTAATGTTTTTATTAAGACATTGAAGAAACATACACTATGTTTATTTATTAGTTTGTCTAATATGTACAAGATAGCAGGTATGGGAATGAACATGGACATGAACAAAGGAAATGAATACAAATAAATGGAGACAATAGGATAGGGACTGTAGGCATGCTGGTGCGCTTATGCACGCCCCCTTTATGGACCTCTTAGGAATAGGGTGAGGTCTACAGTAGACAGTTTAAGGTTAAAGCTGTGAGGATTTGAGGATGTAACAATGGAGTCAGGTAAAGCATTCCAGATGTTGACCACTTTGTTGCTGATGCATTATCTGAATTATATCTCCAACAAAATGATGTTTTTGACAGTCCTTTTCTATATGAATAGAGTTCAATAAGTTCTAAATATTTTTGTTCTATAAACCACAATTTGAAATTTATTGACATGCAAGACCTTCTAAAGACTTACATACACAGTAGAAACTGAACCACTGCATTATCAAGCTCATTGAAAGAGCTTGTCAAGAATGGTTTTGATCTATAAAATATGATTTAAAATCCCAGCACTTGTGCTTGTAGGCACAAGCATAAAATATATGGCACTAATCTGTTAACAATGCTCAGAAGCTGGGAGGGTAGAAAGAGTATCCGACTCCCAAATGTATCGTGTTTGTAAATGTCATAGTTTTGAGGAGCTGTTCCACTTGCATGTCCCCATCTGGTTGAAATACTCAGCTGGGATTTGTCACTCTTCCCCATATGCCAAGAGTTGTTTCTAAACATAAAATGGCCCCACAGCATCAAATCAACACTTTACAGCTCACATGACTTCAGAGTGGAAAGGGGGAGAAGAACCAGCAGTGATTTTATTAAGCAATAACAGATTTTGCTAAAATATTTTCCTATAATTCTGTCTGTGTACACACAGAATATTTTCACTAGTGGATTCCACTCACTTCCTTAAATAACAGAAACAGAGACTATCAGCTGATGAGGAAAGGCAAGAAATGCAATGAAGCCTTGCCACCGGAGATGATATTCAACCGGTTCGCCCCTGTTTGCCGGAACCGGTAGCAGAAATTGTCCTGCCGTGGAAATTGCCCTGCCACCATGGCTCTATTTCATCCCATTTAGGGACATTTTTTGTGCAAAGCACATGTGCAGAAGGTCAGGCGCATGTGTGGATGGGGTGAAGCATGCACGCATACATATTTGCAAACCGGTAGGGAAGGTAAGTGTAAACCACCCCTACTTGCCACTAGTACAAGGGTTCAAAGGATACTAGATGTTTTCTAAAGATAGTAGGTGGGTATTCTATTCCCCAAAAGAAAGGTTTTGGTCAAGTTAGTGTTTCTGGATCACCATTAACCAGGTTTGATTGGGTTAAATTTATTGACAGAAAATATTTCCATGCAGATGGTTGTGGTCTATACCGAGGGTTGGGAGTGGAATATTAATTTAAATCCCTTCCCAGGGAGTAGCCATTGTCAACTTTATTGATTTCTTCATGCTTGTTTTTATTTCTGTTTGTATCTTAAGGTTAATGGCTCACTAAACAGGAATGGATGAAGAAATCCTGAAATAATGCTTAGGATTATATTTTAATTGCCTCAAATGAAAACTGTTGATTCTTGAGATCAATTTCAAATACCAAAGCATGTTTCTAAAGGGCTGTCATCTATATGTGGGACCTGGAGTAATTTAATTGCCTTTGTGCTTTTCCCCACCTATGTAAACACTTTCAGATATTGTTCCAAATGTGCAATGATGAGTCCAAACTCTTGAATCCTACAGTTCCATCTAATAGAAACACAACATAGTTAGGATTATATTCCTTTCCTGAGATTACAAAAAAAGCTAAAATACTACAGTTTATCTGATCAATTTGAATTGAATCTATTGTAAAATGTTTTGAGAATCATTATAATAACTTGGCTCAACGATTTTTCAGTATTTTGTATTTGGAGAATGAGGAGGAGATGTTTTATATTTTTGTTTTGTAATCAAAGTCCAAAATAATAGATATAAAATGTAACTAGTATATGTATCTATAGCAATAGCAGTTAGACTTATATACCGCTTCATAGGGCTTTCAGCCCTCTCTAAGCGGTTTACAGAGTCAGCATATTGCCCCCAACAACAATCTGGGTCCTCATTTTACCCACCTCGGAAGGATGGAAGGCTGAGTCAACCCTGAGCCGGTGAGATTTCAACAGCCGAACTGCAGAACTGCAGTCAGCTGAAGTAGCCTGCAGTGCTGCATTTAACCACTGCGCCACCTTGGCTCATCTAGTTAGCACACAAACGTTCCTCTCTTACACACAATGCATCTTATATAGAAGGTAAAAGTTAACTATTCTCAATATAGGTTGCATCATAACAGCAATCTCAATGTCTTCAAATGTACAGAACAACACTCATGAAAATTGCAAAGCACCAATTGTTCACCAATGCTATTATTAGGGTAGAAGAAAAAGCCACAGACTGTAAATAGGGCCAGAAGCAGGGATACGATGTACCAGTCTCTACACTATCTGCTGATCTTCCGCTTGTCTACTCTTTTTCTGAATCCTGCAATAGATCCCAATGGAACTTATGACTAGATTCATCCTATTGCTTTTTTTTTGCCATCCAATCATGCACACATACTATTTGTGTCAGTGGTGGTATTCAAATATTTTTACGGTGGGCGTGGCTTGGTGGGCATGGCTTGGTGGGTGTGACAGGGGAAGGTTACTGCAAAATCCTCATTCCCTCCAGATCAGCTGAGACTCGGGAGACAGAGAATAGATGGGGGGCGGGCTAGTCAGAGGTGGTATTTACCGGTTCTCTGAACTACTCAAAATTTCCACTACCGGTTCTCCAGAACTGGTCAGAACGTGCTGAAGACCGCCTCTGATTTGTGTGTACACACACATCCTCAAAGAGTGAGGAGTCATCTCTAGTAGGATACAAATAGGCCTGTAGTAATCAAAATCCCCAAGAGTCTGTGCTATTCTTTCAAGCATGGTCTATTAGAGTATCAGGCTATTATCAGATTCGTTTTGTATCCTCTATTCCAGGGGAGTCAAACTCAATTTCATTGAGGGACACATCATGGTTGTGTTTGACCTTGAGGGGCCAGGGTAGGTGTGGCCAGCATGGGTGTGGCCAGGGTGGGCATGGCCAGCTTGATGTCACTTGTGTCAGGGGCACCTGTGGTGGCCTGAGCACTCTGCCAGCGAAAATGGGCTCCTGAGCTCCATTTTCAGCTGCGACGGCTTCCTGCAACCCTCTGTCAGAGAAAATGGAGCTCGGGAGGGCCGCCTCCTGAGTTCCATTTTCTCTGGCAGGGGATTGTAGGAGGCCATCATAGCCGAAATGGAGCTCAGGAACCTATTTTCGCTGGCAGAGGCACCGCAGGTCAATCCTTTGCTGTTTCCAGGGCAGCCCCGCAGGCCAGATCTAAACACTCCCCCCCCCTTGAGTTTGATACCCCTGCTCTATTCAGTAGTGATGCTGACCAGGCCAGATCACAGCTTTATGCTTAGCCTACCTCATATGTTTATTGTAAGGCTGAAACCGGGGTGAAGACCACATATACCACTGAACTCCTTGGAAGAAAAGTAAATAAATGAAACTAAACAAAGACAATTAGTGTACCCCAAAGAAAAACAATAAATAAATGAAATGAAATAAAGGCAATTAGTGCTCCCTCAGGGTCAGGGTTTTCTTATTCAAGGCATCAAATTGCCTTTAATTCTGTTTTCTCGTGTGAAAGTCTGAGCATTCTCAGGTAAAAGAAGAAATTGGAAGGGAACATCTGTAAAACAGGTTTTACAATTTACTTGAAGCAGGTTTTAAAATTTCATGAGAACCGACAATTGAAAAAAAATCACATGGAATAACTTCTTAGGATAAAAAAAACTATTTAAGCTTCATACATATGAAAAGGCCCCATGAATCCGAGCAGTTTATAATCGTGTTACCAATTTGTATCTAGAATGGAATCTCCCTCATGCTGTGAAAAGTTGCAGCAAATATATCTGCATAAACCAGAATTTCTTTTTGACGGAGAGGAAATTTATTATGCAATTACAAAAAAATAGCCAATGTCACATTGGAAACTGGCTGTGGAAAGTCTTTAGTGCATGCTAGGACTTCAGAGCTATTTTGGCAACGGCAACGCCACACACAATCAGTAAAATATCAAATCCATCTGCTGCATTTTTAACATCCTTTTTTCCTACTATTTTCCTGCCCAACCATTAAATTCTATTAATGTGCCAAGATGTGATTATTTTAATGCCTTTGATAGGAACTACTCAGTAATCCCAAAACACTGCTTGGATTGTTTACAGATACAATCTAGGAGCTTGTACATTACTGAAGAATTAGCAATGTTAGAGTAAATAATGCATCTTTTTATTATTGTTGTTAAAACCAGGAGATTTTCTGATGCAGATGTCCTGCTTATTATTTAACAATAATGCAGCTAAGTGTTTTATCATCTTTGTGGTTTTATTTGCTTTGCAAAATGACACAGCCACAAAAAGCTCTGCAGTGGGGAAAATGTTTCGGTGAAGAAACCCCCTCAATTCAGGTCCCACTATTTCCAGTTCAAAAGGTCAAATTAACACCAGGTCTCACACACACGCACACACACACACACACACACACACACACACACACACACAGAGGGTTGAGAACTTCTGTGTTAAGAACTTCTCCCCTCATACAATAAAAGTCTTAAGAGATGAACTGCGCAATGCATATACAAGGGTCTCATGGGGTTACGTAGTTGCTTGGGAGAGAAAGAATCACCAGGTGAGAAAGAAGACTCTCGTCCATTTGGGTCACAGATGTTCATGGAATTATTTTGGCCATCTAGTGGCCATTACAAGATTCATCAATATTCTTAGTAAAATAGATGCAATGAAGGCAAAAAATAAGCAGAGTCATCCCTAGGGAGGGTTGAAGGGAGAGTGAGGGCTGGATGATGAGCATGTTATTGTACATTGAGATCCAACTTCTGTCCTTTTGTTATGTGCATTGTTATGTTACATACATAAGAAAGGGGTAAAGTTACATTGTTTTAATCATTTTGTTAAAAAAAACTTTGATTCTACAGATGACTCTAGAAATAAAGGTTCATTTTGTTCTGTCTTCAATCAACTTCTACCTAGCATCCATGTTTCCAAAAGTGCTTTTTTCAACAGGCAACTGGACTTTCTTGTTTTCCTTTGAAGACATCTCACTTCTCATCCAAGAAGCTTCTTCAGCTCTGACTGGATGATAGGGACATCTAGCATCAATGTTGAATAAGAAGTCTGACAAGTGTGATAAAACCAGTACAATTTTTTTTTAAAGATGTGGTTGTCTTTAGACTTGTACAATAGATGGTAACAATTCAATCATCTCTTACAATTGATATAGGCTGGTGTCACACTTTGTGTGGCATTGTCATTTGTGGCAAAACATAATTTCAATATTTATTTCTGTCTAACAAATCCATAGTTTTAAAACTTATAGCAATCCTGTTATCAACTCTGGTTTCAGCCAAATTATCAAGGATAAATAGCCATGTTGACTTAATGAATTTGAGCAATTGTTTTCAGGTTCTGCTTGTGAGGTTTTTGGAAGCTTCTGCATAGATCCTATATTAGGTTGTTTTTGGGGTTGATTGGAAGAATTCTTAATAACTAGCAGATCAATAAGACTGAATGTGATTCTTGTCCTAAGCAACTATATGGCACTGGCTTTGTCTAGATGGAACCTGATGTCCTTTTCAATCCATCTTCTGTGACCAATCAAAGCCTTGGAGAATGTTCCCCAGTCTAGGAAGTGATCAACTGTTTTATATTTTTAATTAAGTTTAATATTATTTTATTATATTTTATTTAGTTTTATTATTATAATTTTGATTTATAAAAATTTTAACACCATGTATGAAAAATACCCATATAGTAATATTTTAGATGAACAAATACAATAAGAGAGTTGGAAGGGACCTTGGAGGTCTTCTAGTCCAACTCCCTGCCTAGGCAGGAAACCCTATACTGTTTCAGACAAATGGCTATCCAACATCTTCTTAAAGACTTCCAGTGTTGGGGCATTCACAACTTCTGGAGGCAAGTGTTCCACTGATTAATTGTTCTAACTGTCAGGAAATTTCTCCTCAGTTTTAAGTTGCTTCTCTCCTTGATTAGTTTCCACCCATTGCTTCTTGTCCTACTCTCAGGTGCCTTGGAGAATAGTTTGACTCCC
Source organism: Thamnophis sirtalis (assembly GCF_051295495.1). Taxonomy (NCBI): domain Eukaryota; kingdom Metazoa; phylum Chordata; class Lepidosauria; order Squamata; family Natricidae; genus Thamnophis; species Thamnophis sirtalis. Next base: position 30,599,042 of record NW_028261385.1, on the reverse strand, counting down.
TCTTCTTTGTGGCAACCCCTGAGATATTGGAACACTGCTATATGTCTCCCCTAGTCCTTCTTTTCATTAAACTACACATACCCAGTTTCTGCAACCGTTCGTCATATGTTTTAGTCTCCAGTCCCCTAATCATCTTTGTTGCTCTTCTCTGCACTCTTTCTAGAGTCTCCACATCTTTTCTACATCGTGGCGACCAAAACTGGATGCAGTATTCCAAGTGTGGCCTTACCAAGGCATTATAAAGTAGTATTAACACTTCACATGAACTTGAGTCTATATTCTTTCTACTTTGCTTCTATTCAATTTTGGGACGCAAGACTTTGCCAAAATCTACAACTTTTAACGATATAGCTTGTGAAGATTGCTTTCCAAATGGCTTGTGGATGGTTCAAAAATGTAGGACTTTTTATTAAACAGAATTCCTCCAGTCTATGTTTCTGAATCAGCATTGTCTTCAGGGTATGGTCAAAAAAGTCGGAATAGCATTTGCAATGATACAATCAAAGCTCTTTGTGTCACCATAAAAACAAGCAGAGTTTCGCTCACACAATTGTGCTGCCCTTTTGATTCTTTTTTCTTTCATTTCTTAATCTGGGTTGATCCTTGTATTTCTGTCTTAGGCCTGCAGTGGGAGATGTCCCACTTCTAGAGTCATAATCACCCAAGTCTGCTATTCTCATTCCACAGATTTACGTAAGTCCAAAGAGGGAATCCCTGTGTAAATATACATCAGCTTTGATCCTGACCCTGCCGGGACTTGGAAATGCCAAGACTACATTTTCTTGTGATGCATCAAGACATTTAATGCATCATATGATGATGATGTGGCAATCCTCAGAAGCAACTCATGCAACTTGCCCTAAGTCAGATATCCCTGTTCTGTGATACCCATTGCTTTTTCATCTGAAATTCTGCTGTAACACTAAAGCCAGTTTTAATCAAAGGCATTACTCAATTTTAGATTTGCTTTGATGGCATATTTTCCCTGGGGCATGCATAAACAACATACATATTTTTCTGGCATTAATGCTGAAGTATTGTTTAAATTAATTATTATGCCAGGAGGATCCTATGCTAAGTTAACAAAAGTAAAGTTTTCATTCTATATAGCTACTATGACTCTGGAAAAAAACCCTCAATGGAGAGTTGGACAGAAGAAATCTGACTGGAGAAGAAATTATTCAAAACTGGGTTTGGGGTATCTAATCAGTGTAAAGATTCTTTCTTTCTTTCTTTCTTCCTTCCTTCCTTCCTTCTTTCCTTCCTTCCTTCCTTTCTTTCCTATCTTCCTTCTTTCCTTCCTTCTTTCCTTCTTTCCTTCTTTCCTTTCTTTCTTTCTTTCTTTCTTTCTTCTTCTAATCTATTCCATGGTGCTCAAGAGTTAAGCCAATTCTTTCAGTCAATGATTGGAAAGTATATGTGAGAAGCAGCATCTAGGAAATTGCATGGAGTTAGTTTGCTATCTTAAAATCCATGGAATCAATAATGGAGAATATTTGTAGCTTAGGGTTGAAATTAGGTAACATCATCAGATATTACCTAATTTTGATAATGAAACATCTGCAAGGAAAAAACCAAGCTCACAGAGCACCAACGATCCCTCATAGAATTCATGGAAATGTACAAATTACTATAGCATAGGCTAGTAAGAGACCGACCAAACTGCAATCCAAAACCCACTTACTTTATTTTTCAGAGTATAAGACGCACCAAGATTTTGAAGAGGCAAATTAAAAAAAAGTTTTTACACTCTGCAGACCTCCCCAAAACAGCCCGTTTTTTGCATATTTTTGCCCTCCCCAGCTCTGAGGAGCACTCTGAAAGTCTCCTAAAGGCTATGCACTGCCATTTTTGCAAAGGGGGCAGGGTTTCAGGAGGCAAAAAATGCTGCATTCAGTGTATAAGATGCACCCAGATTTTCAGCCTCTTTTTTGAGGGAAAAAGGTTCATCTTATACTCCGAAAAATACGATATTTATCGCAAAGTGCCAACAGGGCAATTTAACCTGAATACTGAGGTTTTACTACCTAAAATAATGATAAACAAGGCAAAGTTCAACAAATTGTTCTAAGAAAAACATGATAAATGCACTTTTATGCCCTCTCCCCCCTTTTTTTGCTTTGGAAATATTACATTTAGCAACAATAAGAAAGAAAAACTTTTGCAATATCATTTCTCTTTCCCTCCCTCTCTCTCTCTCCTACCTAAGCATTTCTTTGCCTATCTGATTTCCAGCTCCGTCGTGTTTCTCGCCTTCATTTGCAGGGAAACAAAAGTTTATGGGACTAAAAAAAAAGTTCACTGAATCAATTCCAACTTCTGGCAAAAGAAAAAGATCTTGCAAATTTGGAATTGATTGAGTTAACTTTTCTTTTTCGTCCCACAAAATTTCGTTTCCCTACAAATGACGGCAAGAAACGCAATGGAGAAATATGATGGAGCTGGGCTGGGGCGAAGGCACACATGCCCACTGAGAGGGCTCTGAGTGCCATCCCTGGCACATGTGGTTCACCACCACATGTATAGGGAATTATTTGAGTTTTTGAAAGGTTCTTAGGTTGCCCAAATGACTTCAGTGTTTGGATGCAATTACAAGTTAATCTACATAGATTCTAACACTTTCTGACAATGTAGAAAGGATGATCAGCCCCAAAATACAGAGTAAAGTGGGGTGGGGGTTGCTTTTTTTTTTCAAATTACTGTGCTCCTTTGGATCTGTTGTCTGAGACCTGTAGTAGTCATACCCATTCAAAGACTTGGCCTGGATGTTTTAGGGCTCCCCTGAGATTTTTCTCTCCATGGAGGCTTGAAGTCACATCTGCAGGGCTGGCTCTTCATTTCATAGCTTCACAGCTTGGTGGTAGAACCAGAATGGGCTTGAATATTTTGCACACAAATAAATACAAAATGTACACAAATCTGCTGCTGGAACTTTTGAAACTTATAAGGATTTAAAGAACTGCAAGGTGTGTCCTCTTTGGCATCCAATGATCTAGAGAGCATGTTGCAAGAAATGATCTTCTTTTATGTACCATGCAGTATTTAGAAATCCAAAGTTTGAGCACTTTTGTCCATCTTTTGTTTAGCATTACTTGCTTATTGTTTAGTGTTTGAAATGGTGTGTTTGTAGACAATTTATTATTATTTTTTTACTTTATTTGATTTTATAACTTCACCTTCTTTTTTACGGTTTCACCTTGAGATTGTAACCCTCTGGAAAATGGCTGGACTATTAGTGTTATAAACAAACCAACCAGCAATTGTTCCATTCATACCACATGTAGCTTGACTGTACGTTTTACAATAGCACACATTGTGGAGTAATCATGAGAACACTTGTAGATATGACATAGTCGTCACTGAAGTTAGAGATCTTTGTGCTGAATGCAGCTCTGCCTAGTTTTTAGGTACTTACCAAGTATGATTACTGAAGCGTTTAAAGTCAAGGAAAAGAATGCAACCTCTGGTGATAATTGTTGTGGCCCACCAGTGGCCACGGAGCTGGAAGCAGATTTGGACAGTGAGGAGGTTGGTGAGGAACATGGGCCAGTCCTGGAATCTGGGGAAGGCTCTGGTGAGTGCTCTGTGTTGGAGGCAGAGATGGGGCCAGGGCCATCTGACAGTTATCGGCTGCCTTTGGAGTCAGACATCAGTGAGGCAGATAAACAACTGGAGCCTGTTCCCTATGTGCGCATGTGCAGAGTTGCCAGACGAAGGGAACAGCTAAGGAATAAGGGTCAACTTGGGAGTAAAGCCACAGGTGGAAAATGAATGGCCCCTCCATAGGGAATAAAAGAGGAGTGCAAGTGGAGGGGTGTTTGCAGGAGACAATTAGTTCATTCCTGCATTCTTGCCAAGTATTGCGGTGTCTGAAAGATATCAGCCTGGCCACTTTCCAAGCCTGATAAAGGTTGGTAAGTGTGAACTATCTTGAAAGACTTTGGGCCGAGACTTTGCTGGAGACGAATTCACTGTAAATACAATAAAATGGATTTATCGGGATGAGGACTCAACTTTGTGCTGCTGGGGAAGCCTAGGTCAGAACAATAATTGAAAAGTATACAGATTTTACAATAGGCAAGAAAAGAAGAAAGTACAGTAATTAGATACTGCTGGGAACATATGTAATGGAGAATGACCTTGGGAGATGGGTGAAGAGATACTGCTAGGGAACGGTCAGATAAGAGGGGACATAGTACACAGCTATATAGTGGGAAAACCAAGAGGCTCGGGGAGGGGGGTATCCTCCCTAAGTTATTGGGCTGTAAAAGAGATGGCAGGAGAATTGTACTTTGAAACATGCAAGACTGATGCCAACTTTCCCAGATAGACCAGACAAGAAACATGACCAGATGAGCTAATTCTACTATATTGGAAGGCTACATTAACATAATCTCACCTGACGGTTCTCAGGCAGAATCTCTGTCTTCCAAAGTCATTTCCACATACAGTTACAATATCAGTCTTCCAGGCATCCTTCAGATGAAACTGCAGCTCCTATTATTTCCACCCAACTTTCCCGCAGTTTCAAGAGACTTGCAGGTTGCCCGATGGGAAAGGTTTATGCATTCTTAAACAGAGAGCAAAGAAACAGCTTGATTACAAAACATTCACTGAGAAAGACCAGCCAAGATGTAATATAAAATACAACTTTGGATAAGAGCCGTGGAATAGAAACTGGTTCTCACCATTATGCAGGTAGCTCTGCCACAACCTGCACCATTTCATCATGGCACACAGTAACTGAAAATGGCACTACTGAAGCCAGAGGGCAGTGGAGGGGGAAAACAGGTTTGGCATGTGAAGTTTGGCTGCCAAATCTTCAGTGAACAATTAACAGAAAACAGCAATCAAGATAAAGAGGATGGCAAAAATGCCTGCAATATGAAAATGCATGATAAAAGAGTTGCTCAATGCATCAGACAATGTTTCTGAAATATAAAAGGATACATGTCAGCAAATACATTATGTTCGAATCAATTGTCAAGCTTCTGCTAATGGTTACCATGTTTCTATACCTATAGTTTTTGTGTAATAAAATTAGCCAATGTAAATGAACACAGTCTTTGCCAATGCTATTCACTTTTCCTATAAATATACATGTGTACAAGAGGAACTTAAATCTATCCACTTTCACCGTGCACTGTGTGCTCAATGGAGCACGAAGGATTTGGAGTTTAGGACATATATTCAGGACACCAAGGCCAGAGGTGGTATTCAGCCAGTTCTGACCAGTAGCAGAAATTTTGACTAGTTTGGAGAACTGGCACATACCACCTCTGGCTGGCTCTTCCCCTATCTATTCGCTGCCTCGTGTCTCAGCTGATCGGCGTTCTAGCTGATCGGCTGGGTCTTCTTCTCTTGCCCTACACAGGAGAATGGAGCTGGAAAGCAGGTTAGTGGGGTGGGGAGGGAATGGAGATTTTTACAATACCCCTTCGCTCAGGAGTAGGGAGGGAATGGGGATGTTGCAGTATCATTCCCCTTCCATGCCCACCAAGCCACGCCCACCAAGCCATGCCATGCCCACAGAGCTGGTAGTAAAAAAAAATTGAATCCCACCACTGCCCATGGCCAATAAGAATGGCAGATGATCAGGACAGTAACAAACAGACCCATTGTTCTGGGCTGATATAGAAATACCATAGCATATGCATACCTTCTCCTTCTCCTCCTCCTCCTCCTCCTCATCCTTTTCCTCTTCTTCTTCCTCTCCCCCATCGTCCCCAGTTGATAAAAGGAACAGCTTGTGGAGCATGTGCATAATTATTGATGCTTGTTTTATAATTTTAATTAAAGATTAGAATAAACATTAATATTAAGCATCCTACATAGTGTAAATATTGTCTTTTATAATAAATGATTATTAGTATTATGAATTATAAATATAATAAATAAAAATAGTTACTACCATTGTAATAATGGGAATGCTCTGTTCTTAAATAATATTCTTATTTAAGAATAACATAGGGTGAGGAGAGAAGTTTGATCCTCTGCCACCCCATTTTCATCTTTCCATGGAAGGGAGGTTGGGGTGCAGCCAGTGACATGAATGGAGATGAGAGAGTCAAATCTCCTCAGAATTTGGGGAGACAAATCAACTTCTTTGTTGGTGACTGACATTTTCCCCCCTTAAAAGGGCAGTGTGAGGATGCACTTTCCTCCATTTTTAATGTAAATAATGATGACATTTCATGGTCACCTCATTGCAGGGGTGAAATTCAGCAGGTTCTGACAGGTTCTGGAGAACCGGTAGCAGAAAGTTTGAGTAGTTCAGAGAACCAGCAAATACCACCTCTGGCTGGCCCCAGAGTGGGGTGGGAATGGAGATTTTGCAGTATCTTTCCCCTACCACGCCCACCAAGCCACGCCCACAGAACCAGTAGTAAAAAAAAATTGAATTTCACCACTGCCTCATTGGTTCATGATCAGAAGGAGGGAGGGAGGATTACATTGCTGCAGTAAATATTTTAATAATAAAAAAAGAAAAGGATCAACAGCATATATCAGCTGATGATCTGTCATTCCTCGCTGAATTAGACCTGATAGTTGAGTACTTCCTCTAGAAGAGTTTAAAAAAAAAACATTTAGAGGGAATTACCTGGCATTAGTTCAAGGTTTCGTATTATTTCCCTCATTGCCCCAGCTTTATATGTGCTAAAATCTGCTCAGGCGATCAAAAGGTGTCAGTTGTAAAATTACCCCATTCGCCACATGATTTCTACAGCTAAGCAAGAAGGGCCTTTCACAACTATTGACTTGGTACAATAAATATGCTCTTGCTGTTCCCTTGCATTTCACTGTAGACAGTACTTATGTTATAGAGATTCTGCATTTTCCCCAAATTGCAATTTTCTTTTATTGGAAAGAGCTCATGTCATAGTTGTCATTATCATTCATTCCCACCATCACATTCTCCATGTTCCTCAAGTTTCTTTACCTTCACTATGTTCTCTCCAGAAAGGAATTTATGAGTAACTGAAATCAAAGGTCACTTCAGACACACCAAAAATAACCTTATATAAAAACAGCTTTATGGTGATCAATATAAAATGGTCCCAACCAGGGGTGGGTTTCTCGCCCCGTTCCAACTGGTTCGGTTGGAACGGGGCCGGCGGCATCCTCGTGCACTTGCACGGTGCACGCATGCATACTAGCATCTGCGTGATGCTCCAGCTGCTCCTGGACGATCGCGCAGGCGCTGTATGCATCCTGCGCATGCGTAGAAGCGCAGAACTCGTCAAAACCGGGTAAGGACCGCGGGCGGGCGGGCGCACCCTTCGCCGTTCCCGGAAGTTACTTACTTCCGGGTTCGGCGACCAACCGGTTCGCAGGGACCACCGCGAACCGGTTGAAACCCACCCCTGGTCCCAACTCTTTCTTATACTGATTCCAAACAAACATTAACTAATACCTGGCATGTTTAGGGATAAACAGTCTTTGTGAAGAGAGTCTTTTAATTCCATCTGATGGCTGTCCAGATTTTTACGGGCCTGTTCAGATATCCCTAATGCATGTCCCAATAATTCAACTTTTTAGCTGAAGGTATTGTACAAATGCAGCTAAAACCTCTTGGCAGCATTAGAAGGATAATTTAAGACTGAGGTGCAAAGTACAAATGAGTAAATAAATGACAGACAACTACAGTAGTTCCAAAAGCATAATCTAAGTTCAGTCCAAAAGTTAATGCTAGCTAGACTATCAACTCTTCCCTTCCCTTCCCTTCCCTTCCATTCCATTCTATTTGCCTAAAGGAAACTGTAGAGCAGGGGTGTCAAACTTGATTTCATTGAGGACCACATCAGGGTTGTGTTTGACCTCAGGGGGAATGGTGTGGGCATGGTCAGGGTGGGCATAACCAACTTGATATCACTCATGCCAGGGGCCCCTGTGGTAGCCGAGCACTCTACCAGCAAAAACAGAGTCCCGAGCTCCATTTTTGGTTGTGATAGGGCTTGCAACCCTCTGCCAGTGAAAATGAAGCCTGGGAAGGCCACCTGTGGTCACTGTGAGCTCCTTTTTTAGTTGCAATGACCTCCTGCAACCCTCCGCCAGTAAATATGTAGCTCACAAGGGTCGTGGTTCTCCCTAGCTCCATTTTCACTGGCAGAGGCACCGTAGGCTGGTCCTTCAATGTTTCCAGGGTGGTCCCATGAGCCAGGTCTAAGCACCCAGTGGACTGGATTTGAGCCTTGGGCCTTGAGTTTGACACCCCTGCTGTAGAGCAAAGGTAAGAGAAAGTAGCAAGACTTTGGCTGTATTAGCAAAACTTTTTAATCTTTCTTTTGCCAAATAAATTCAATTTCTTAGCTTTGCACAACATACTAAACCTACGGTAATCACACTGCCTGGATTAATATACTGATCCATGCACCTGTCAACCATATTTACACTTGGTTCACTTATTCTACTTGCCCTGTTTGCATGAGTCAGCTATGGCAAGCCTGGGAGTTGGCATGCTTGCAACATCCTCTAACCCTGTTAGTCAATCCCTAGTTTGGTGTTACTTGATACATACACATTTTTGGAAGTTCAGTTCCTGAAGTTTCTTTGCTAGTTTGAAAATCTCTTCTTTTATGAGCCTATTTTCCATTATAGAAGAAAAGGCTTAAGCCACAGACAAGCCAAACCAGGAGCAGTGTGCATTGAAATTAATAAGTGTCAGAGAGCAAAGTACCAAGGCCCAGTTTAATAATCTCGTGCCATGTGCTGTCAAAAGGGAAATGTGGTTTCCATTAGTCTCCTTGGGTTATTTGCTTTAAGACTGGAAGCTTCATGGAGGTAATGATCTTAGGTCTCCAGGGGAAAGTGCAACTCACACAGGCTCTTTTGCACCCAGCCTCTGCCATGCTTCAGCATCTACTTGCAGTCTTTGAAGCCTGATTCTGTACTGATGCAGGGATAGAAAGCAGGGAGAGTGGATTAAATGGAGAAAAGTGTTGAAAAATGACTCTCCTAGGACCAAAGAGCTTTCAACACTGGAATGCCTTATCTGAGAAGTTAAAGAGAGAAAATCGGTTTGTTTTTCTTCCTTAGAGCTCATCCATAGAACCAACAATGTGATTGCTGAGAACCTCAGTTGAATAGATTTATGCTTATCTCCTTAATCATACCAAAATCATTTTCAGTTAATGTTCCTAGACAGAAGCATCAGTGCAAGTACTTAGACTTGGGACAACATGTAGCAATATCTGCAGCTTCCTTTCAAAGTTATAAAAGATGTTGTGAAAGACCTTTCCGAACACGTTTTATAATCTCAGGGGTACAATTAGCGAAATAACTGCAAATTAATCTTGTTTCCATAAAGTTGTGTAGTAGCTTTTCCCGATATGTCAAGTCATCCTTATCTTTTCCAGAGTTCTTAATCTGTGTCCGATGCAGAGGTGGTATTAAGCCAGTTCTGTCAGGTTCTGGAGAACCGGTAGCGGACATTTTGAGTAGTTCAGAGAACCGGCAAATAGGCTGGCCCCGCCCCTGCTGCCTCCCAGCCTCCCAGCTGATCTTCTTTTGTTGCCCTGAACAGGAGAATGGAGCTGGAAAGCAGATTAGTGGGGTGGGGAGGAAATGGGGATTTTGAAGTATCCTTCCCCTGCCATACCCACAAAGCCACACCTATAAAGCCACACCACACCCATAAAGCCATGCCCACAGAACTAGTAGCAAAATTATTTTTAATCCCACCACTGGCCCAATGCTATCTTGGACTTCAGTACCTGTTTGTTCCAACCAATAGGGTGATGAGCCTATCAGGTTAGGAAAGAGTCATATCACTGTGACATAATTTGTATGCTAGTGTGCAGATTTAAATATGCATCAAAATGTCTTCATGAATGTAAATTAATTCAAGTAATTATTCAAAAAGGCATCAAAATGATAGGTGACATTGATATCTGAAATCTAGAGGAAACATAATTTTGCCATTGATGTTCTGTTAAGGGGCTGGGTTGGATTAGTCACTGGACTAGCTGGACATTTCATTTTATCCAGAATATTTCTTTGTGTGTTTTATGAATGCTGCTGACATGGGTTGGTAATGAGGGAGAACTCACAGTGTTATGTCTCTACTACTTCATGAATTCTAATAGAAGGTGTAGAGCACTTACTTTGCATTCCAAGAGTAGCATGTTCAACTTCATCTGGCAACTCAAATTCCAAGAAGACAATGTAGGCAGTGCTGAGCGAAATGGTCCAGAGCTCTGACAGGGTAAATCATTAAAGTGACATCAAGTCTGTTGCTTGAACTGAAGAAGTAAATGTTGGCTATAAATTTGCATTTCTAAATCTACTATCTTATACCAATGGGATGCAATTTATTAATTTCTACAATATGTATTTAAGTCGAATTATTTCATTTTTGTATTATTTTAAAAGTCCATTTTCTATTTGCAGGATAAATCCTTTCTCACTGTGTTATATGTGGATGCCTGTGCCTATTTCTGTGCAATATTGTTTGCATTTAAAAACAATCTATTGGTTATGAAACTCTCTTGAGAGACCGCCTCCTGTCAATTACCTCCTCGAGACCGATTAGATCTCATAGATTAGGCCTCCTCCGAGTGCCATCTGCCAGCCAGTGCCGGCTGGCCACTACGCGGAGGAGAGCCTTTTCAGTAGCAGCTCCGACCCTCTGGAACGATCTCCCCGTGGAGATTCGTACCCTCACCACCCTTCAGACCTTCCGCGCAGCCCTCAAGAGCTGGCTATCCCGCCAGGCCTGGGGGTCAAGATTTGATTCGCCCCCACCCGAATGCTGAATGAATGTTGTTTATTTTTTAATTATGTGTTATGTTATATGTTACTGTTTGTATCCCCTCCCTATAAGTTGTTAGCCGCCCTGAGTCCCCTCAGGGAAAAGGGCGGCCTATAAATAAACTTATTCCTATTCCTATTCCTAGTCCTCTTTATGTTGTTGTTGTTGTTGTTGTTGTTGTTGTTGTCCACTTATCTTGCATTCTTTCCAAATTAACCTCTGAACTTACTTTGAAGAGTTTGTCCATCTCCACAGAGCAAAACCTTAAATAAATAATTGGGGAAGAGTCAACTTGGTAGGAAAATGCTCTGTATCCGAAAAAGGAACAACTTTGAAGTATGGTCTCTCTTATTTAATTGGGTGTTTATTATATGATTCTAGTAGATTTTGCATTTCTTCATTCAGTGATGGCAGCAGTGATTTACAATGTACCAACTTTGCTAGATTCACATAAAGCTTTGGGCTGCATATCTAGGAAATGAATCTTTTGATAGCAAATAACTGTTAGTTAACAGCAGGAAGAAAAACATTGAAATTATGTGCTCTTTACACAAGCAGTTCTATGTTCAAAAACACTTGGGATATGTCAATAGGTACTTGATCCAAGTAGTGATTGATAGCTTCTTTTTCTCCTTGTTTATATCATATTATATTAATATCCCAACTTTTTCTGGATCTTCGGATAGCCCATGTAGTTATCTCCTGCATCTGATTCCTACGGAGAGTGTGTTTTAAGATAGATTGAATAGAAAAAAATGTGACTGGGCCAAAGACATCTAATCTCTAAGAGCCATGGTGGCACAGTTGTTAGAACATAGTACTGTAGGCTATTTCTGCTGACTGCCAGCTGACTTCAATTTGGCAGTTCGAATCTCAGCCTTCCATCTTTCCGAGGTCAGTAAAAGGAGGGCCCAGATTGTTGGGGGCAATATGTTAACTCTGTAAACCACTTGGAGCACTGTGAAGTGGTGTATAAGTCAAAATGCTATTGCTAATGAGCTTCATGGTTCTTCTTGGGTCAGTCCTACAAATTATTAACTACAGCTCTGCACTGATTCTCCAATATTTGAGAATATTTGAATACTAAGAGGCACATATTTTTTGGTACAACAGGGAAGAGCTACCTGAAATAAAAAAAATACAATAATACAATAACATTGCTCTATTGTTTAATAAAAATGCTAATGTCATGCTTATACAAATCAGTAAAGAAATGAACAAAACACTGTATAGAATCACATTTTCTGTTCTTAATGTTGCCAGTGAAAGCCAGACAGTTCTGGTTGGGGCTTTGACTTAATTCATAAGCCAACATGCACTTGTCCTTCCAAGAATACATAATCACATTTTTTGTAACCATGACTCCAAGCACAATGAATCTGAATGACTTCATAAATGAATGAGTTCCAAATTTGGAGAAAATAATTTAACAACACTTTCCTTCTTCAAGCCTTTGATTCCTTCTATTGCCTGGTTCACCACTGCTGTTCATGTTCAAAATGGAACTACTAGTGCAGGGGTTACCAACCTTTTGGATCTCAGGGACCACTAAATTCATAATTTTAAATCCTATGGACCATTAATATGATCTTCCTAATGACCGGGTGGGTGTGGTCAGGTGGTCATGTGACTGGATGGGTGTGGCCAACTTGACGTCACTCACCTCAAGGGGTGCCTCGCCTGCCTCTACTTACCCCTCCCCTCCCAGCCACTCCTTGCCTGCCCACCCGGGCTCCTTAGGGCCCTAATAGGAAGCAGCTGTTGGAGCTAAGGAGCCACCACTAGAAAGAGTTGGCAAAATATCTGGCTCAGTTCAAATTCTGACCAAGAAGGAGGCTCAGTAGAAGCACCTCACTGAGGACTACAGCATAGGCTTTCCAAGTAGAGGGAAGACCTGTGGGAGTTCAAGGTCAAGTACCAGTGCCTGGAAGTTCAGCAGGCTGAGATGGTCAGCCATTTCCAGGCTATGATGCAGTCCCACTGGAACAAGGCCTTCCAGCTCTTTACCACCAGTGGCACTTCCCTCCAGCCTTCACCCAAAGCCCCACACAAGGAGGCTGAAGCAGACCCCAATTCAGAATTTCTGCTGCCCTCTGACCCACACAAAAAGATACCGAAGAGGGAGACACTCTGCAGCAACACAAGCGTTCATTGCAGATATACAGCCCAGGGACTGTAGTTTGATGACCCCTGATTTAGTGCAAATAATTTTTCTGTTGACCACCAACATTTTCTCATGGACTACCGGTAGTTCATGGACCACTGTACTAGTGGACCTAAGCACAGCAAACAATTGATATTCTTTTACACTTTTTTAACTTTTCCTCCAGCCAAGGATGATAACCATCCTTTTCCAAATACCCACTAAGGAATCCAACAAGCACCACATGACCAGAAGATCATAAAATAGCCTACTTCTAAAATCCTAAAAACTTGCTTAATATAACTTAAAACCTCAATCCATTGATTTTGTAATGTAGGCTTGAACAATAAAGTAGATAAAATTATGGCTAGCTAGTTTCTGGGTTTGATATGTTATATGTACCCAGAGAATGGGTTAAATCCAGGGTGGGTTCTGGCAGTCACTATTGCTGGTTCGCTCGTGGGCACTTTGCGCACGCTTGATGCATGCTGTGCGCCCATGCACAGTACAATAAAAATTGTTCTGCGCAGAAGCAAAAAAAAAGATGGCAGTGTCTATGGCACCACCCGGAGAACAAGTTTGGGAGTGTGGCAAGCTTGGGTCGCTGCCGGTTCCAGCAATCCAGGCCACCAAACCACTACCAGTTTGGCCGAACCAGTAGGAACCCACCACTGGTTAAATAAGTAACCAGGGTTTTATATACATTGTATGAATGTAGCCAGTGTGCTGTGCAAATGTAATCAGTTTTATTAATTCCTTAGGTGCAGTTAATAATAGAGGTAGCATGCAGAATGAATACAGTCTATTGCATGCTTCTGTGCTTAATGGCTAGTTTAACCAAGCTTCTACTATTTGTTAAACAGGAGCAATGAATTTCTCTGTTCCCCCATTTGTTCTCCACTCCAACTTATTTTCCTTTTTAAAAGGTCACTGGGTAGATGGATGAACTTCTAGAAATGTTCTTTAAATGTGATTAGGCTAAAAGTGTTTAATAACAGATGGTTCGAAAAAGAAATAAGCACCATTTCACATTTCTTGTTGGTGTACATCCTAGCAGTAATTGCAAGTACATGCTGTACGCTGGCACTTTACTCAACCAAGATTCCAGTGGATCTAGTATGAAAAGAAAGCTAGCAAGTTTATACTTAACAAAAATAAAAGAAGCCTGGTTGTAAGAGTTTAGCATGCCTTATGGTGTGTTGAACAGAATAAAAGGATTTTATAATTATTTTATGCTGCAAATTTTATACCCACAACCTTCAGAGTAATATTAAAGTAATTATGATTGCTGCTTGTACATACTTAGCAGTGCTGCCATATTTGGAAAGTTAAACTCCAGATAACCACTAGATGGCAGGAAAGAGTCAATAGACTTTCCTTTTGCTGTCATCTAGTGACCATTCATATTTTTGCATCCCAGATCAGGCAGTACAAACCTTTATGTGTATAGCAGGGGTGGGTTGCTGCCAGTTCGCTGCGCATGTGCAGAACATTAAAAAATGATTAAAAACCAAGCCAGCAATGGCTGTGGCAATTGGGGAACCGGTTCGGGGCATGGCCAGCCTGCTGTCCCTACTGGTTTAACGAGCAAGTGCTAATTTCCACTACCAGTTTGCCTGAACCCATGCGAACTGGTAGCAACCCACTTCTGGTGTATATAACAATTATTTGCCAGTGCTGGGCGAACTTTGTGTTTATGTGTATGTGTTTCTTTTGGCTATGGACAAATGTTAAAGACTTTCTCTCTTCTGAGTTGCTTGTTTATGTTGATTTAACCATTTATTAGAATTCTGAATGCTTATTGTCACTTTCTTTGGTTTAAATAATGAATAGCAACACAAAATCAAATTTGATCTACTATTTTTCTAACCAGGAAATCCAAATCTATCTCACAAAGAAGATTCACATTATACAGGAACATGCAATACTTGCTGAGTATGGGCTATTTTCAGAACTCTATAAACTTATAGAATCATAAAGTTGGAAGAAACTTAAGAGGTCATGAAGTCTTGATTGATCACTGCTGGATTCTCTACATCATGCCTAACAGATGACTACCTAGCTTCTGAAAACTTCCAGGGTTGGGAAAGAGAACTCTCTATGCAGTGACCTATTCCACTGATTGACAGCTTTAAGAATGTGTCATCTAGATCTACATATTTAGGTTCTTTTCTCATTAGTTCTAGGGTCTCTGGAACAAAGTAGAATACAACAGAACTCTTTACAATGTAATACCTCTTTAAGTATTTCAAGAAAATAATCCTATCTCCTGTTACCTGAACATTCCTGGTACAAGGAAATGTTAACTTTCCTTGTAGGATTTGGTTTCCAGTCCTTCTATCATCTTGGTAGTCCTTTTTCTGGATTTATTTATTTATTTATTTTTGCATTGAAGATTATTACAAAAAAAAAACATCCAGCTAGTAGAAAATATGTTAATACTGCAATATCAAATATAAATACCAGCTCAGCATGAGAAACAAATCAATTGATGTACAGTACAGCTGCAATTGTAACTGAAGATCTTGGATGCAAAATCAACAAGCAAGGGGGAGAGGGGATCAAATAATGCATCACCAAAATAGAAATTCAGGTTGGAAAATAAGATTAGCATGCTAATTTCAGATGCAAGGAAACTAGAATGAATGAAAGACAAGAAACTGAAGAACAAGATGTCCAAATACTGCCTAATCAAGAAACATTACCTAGAAACAAGGAAGAACAAGAAAGCACTGGAAATAATAAAGCAACAAATAATAGTCATAAACCAAGAAAATTAGCAGATATGAACCTTGAATTGCACACAGGCAGAATCTCCAATTATGGTCAAATTAGAAATATTTATATCAACCCATCAATGAAAAAACTGCAATGAACTATCCAAAAAGAAAAAGAAATAGTGTAGGTCTGAGCATAGCTATGGAATACTCCAAAGAAATATAACAAGAATAGATAAGAATTGGATAAAGGAGATGAATAATAATAATAATAAAAGTTGAAATGAAAGAACTTTTAATAATAGCAGAAATAATGGAGAAAAGGCAAGGAAGAAATGGTCAATACCAGATGAAGATGAATGACATAATTTTGGGTTGAAGCATCTGACTTAGAGGTGGTATTCAGCAGATTCTGACCAGCAGTGAAATTTTGAGTAGTTTGGAGAACCAGTAAATACCACCTCTGACTGGCCCCGCCCCCATCTATTTTCTGCCTACTGAGTCCCAGTTGATTGGGAGGGAATGGAAATTTTACAGTATCCTTTTCCTGCCATACCCACCAAGCCATACCCACCAAGCCATGTCACACCCATCAAGCCATGCCCACAGAACAGTAGTAAAAAAAAATTGAATCCCACCACTGATCTGACTGGTCTAGACCTACTCATAGTCATAGCGATATTGCAAGGAGGTGAAATTCAAGATTGGTAAATATCTAGCAAAACCTACCTGATAATGAAAAATCCAACAAAAAAGGCAGCATCAAGCAACTACAGGCCAATTTCTTGCTCAGCAACAACTTTCCAATTGTGAAGTGTATGGTGGTTCATTCAATCAATCCAACAGCATATAATTGAAAGCAAATTCTTTCCACCTGAACTGAAAGGAAACAGCCAAAACAGCAGAGGAATAAAAGATCAGCTCTTAATTAAGCAGATGCTTTTGGAAAACGTCAGGTAAAGGAAGAGCAACTTGAATGTAGCTTAGGTTGTTTACTAGAAGGCATTTGACTCCCTGCCACATGATTGGATAATCAAGTGCTTGGAAGTAACAGGAGTCAATAGAAACATCAGAAGCTTTGTGCAAAGTCCAATGGCACAATGGAAGACACAGTTGCTGGTCAATGATGGAAGGATGGGAGAACATCAAGAAAGGAATCTTTCAGGGAAATTCACTAGCATCACTACAGTTTGTGGTTGCATTGATTTATTGGGTCAGAACAAGTCAGACCCTGACTATTGAAGATCCAAAACATCTGACAGAATGTCTTACATCCTTCACATGGATGATCTGACGCTGTTTTGAAAAACAGTACCTGAAACACACAATCACTCAACTGGTTGTTAAACTGGCAGGATCTCACCACTGCTTTGAGGCCATCAACGTCTGCCTATCCCAGGATCTTGGAAAGAATTTGATAGGTAGATAAAAATGCCAAATCCAGTCTAATGTTCTGGCTAATCAATCATCATCAGCATACCTTAAGCATGCAGAGCAGTGTTTTTCAAATTTGGCAACTTTGAGATGTGCAGACTTCAACTCACAGAACTCTGAGAGAACTTCTGGGAGATGAAATCCATCTTCAAGTGGCCAAGTTTGAAAAACACAGATGTAGAGGAATAATCAGCACCTTTATATTCTACCTTGCTTGCATCATCATCATCATCTGTCTGGAATTTTTTACTGTGTCAGTAGGCATATGGGTAGATGTAATAGTATAATTGGAGTCAGTCAAAATATCTTAAATTATATACAACTTGTACAAATCAACCTAAAATAAACATGCTTTGTGCCTACTGCTTCCTTCGTGTTTTTTTTATGACATAGAAAAAAAATGAAAAAGAAAAATTGGCTGAATATCTCATGGCTCATGTGGGATGTTTCTGCATGTATTTAGTGATAAAGTGCTTTGTATAAATATCCTGTTTTTCCACTGGACAATAATATTTCCAACAGTCTGCTGCCTCAAAATACTGTCCAAGGAACAAACTAGCCAGCCCTTCATAGCTACTGCCTAACTACTATTACATTGCTACTGATGTACGACTACATCCATAACTACTATACCACAATAAAATTGTGGTCTTTCAGAAATGTGACAATAAAAAAACCCTTCACAAAATGAAGCCAAGAAGCATTACAATGCTGGTTTCCTTAGAAAGATAAGAGTAACTACCATAGCCAGAAGCTAGAACAGGGTAAAGTTTATTGATTTGAGTCAATGGAATTTATCATGCTCTAATTTTATGTGAGTTTGTGGAAATCCATTTCTGATGATGTGATAGGAAAAACAACACTTTTTGTATGAAACAAAGCATAAAGCATGGAGTGGAAAAGGTAGCAGAGCTAATCCTGTCATGATTGCCTGCGGGTATTACATTTGGAAGTTAGTGGAAATTTTCAAATTGAGTTTGAAACTTTCCCGTCCAGGAATTAAATGTACACAGCCTAAAGGGAGTGTTGCTTGAAATTTCAAATCATACCAGACATAATGAAGGGCTATATTTGATCCATGGGAAAAGGTCAGAAATGCTGTAAATGTTTATTTCAACCAGGATCAAGAGAAAGCTTTCAATCCTTGTTTTACAGTTCCGTGTATATATCCTATTTCAGGCAGGGCACTGGGAACATTTTTAATTCAGTTCTGTTTCAGAAAGAGCAGCCATGATGTACACATAATTGGAAGAAAACATACTCTGCAACCTGCCCTCTGAAAGACTGAGATAAGACTCTGCTTTGAAGGTAAAAGGATCTGATTAACTCTTTCAGGTCAGGTGTTGCAAGGCTATCATTGCTTTAGATGTCTTCTAAAACAGTGGTCACCAACCAGTCTGCAAGAAAATTTTGGTGGTCCAAAGAAAAATTATTTGGATTTTTTATATTACACTAAATACTATTTAAAGATCATATTAGTGGTCCAATTTCAAATTACGAATTTAGTGATCCCTGAGGTCCAAAGGGTTGGTGATCCCTGTTCTAAAAGGATTATTTCATCCACTTAAATACACATAATATAATCTGGTGCATATCTGCTTAGAGATAAGCCCAGTAGTGGGATTCAGCCAGTTCGCACCTATTTGGGAGAACCCATTGTTAACTTTCTAAGCCGTTTGCAGAAGTGGTTGTTGGAAGAAATCTCATTTTGCTTTTTTCCCCCCCACTTTACAGGGCTAATCCTGTAAGGAAGGCAAGAAGGAAACATTCTGGTGTTGTTTCTAGCCTAATCTTTATTGCCCTGCTTACAGAAACTGCCTCTCTGTTAACCCTTATTACATTGTAACAGCTAAAGTGAAGCGCCCATCAATGTGAGTGACGTTGAGTTGGCCACGCCCACCCAGTCATATGTCCACCCAACCACATCTACCCAGCTGCTCATTAGGGCAGAAAACCGGTTGTTAAATTATTTGAATCCCACTACTTGGTAAGCCCCCACAGATGTCAGTAAAGCATCTTTCCATGTAAGTGTACATTTGTTTGGTCATCACTATTAGCCAGCATGTGCAATATTTCTCACTTATTGGATTTATATCTTACTTTTCCTTGAGAAATCTAAAAGCACTTAGAAAAGTATTTTCTCTAATTTTATATCTACGATGATAAGTTGGATATCCCAAAGGTGCTTTTTCAGGAGGCAACTGGACTTTCTTGTTTTTTCTTTGAAGCTTTATCCAAGAAGCTTCTTCAGCTATGACTGGATGGTGGGGAATTGAAGGATTTATATTCCTTGCAGACAGCTGGTCATTTGCATCCTTTTAAAGGGTCATTGAATCACTTGGAGGTTTATCAGTGGCCTCAGAATAAGTTGGATTGTTGGACTCGGATATAATTGAAATCATTTGGGAAGCTTTTATGGACGAGGACAGATTTGATCCGAGGAGACTTTAGAGCAAATCTAAGGCCTCAACTATTATTCCATACTAATGTTTCTCAACCTTAGAGACAGAGGTGGGTTACTGTCGGTTCGGCCTGGTGTGGCCTAGTTCAGCCAAACCGGTAGTGGAATTGAGACCTGGGTCACAGAACCGGCAGTGACCCAAGCCTGAAACACCCCTGAACCAGTTCCCTTGTCACTGCTGATGTTGCCGCCATGTTGGATTTTTGTGACTGTGTGTGCGCAGTTTACTGTAAATTATTCTGCACATGCACAGAGAAGAATTTCCATTGAACAGTGTGCACATGGGTTGCACACGGGTTGCGAACCGGTAGTAAAATCAGCAGCAACCTGCTTAGAGAGATATGTGGACCAGCTCCCAGAATTCTCCAGGGGGATATCTTAATGTTGCCAAGGTTGAGAAATGTTCTTCTATGCGTCTGTAGATAAAAGATAAAGATAAAGGGGTTGTTTAACATTTAATTACAATTCATTGAGAGCAACATTAGAGCAATGTTATTGCAGTACCCCCTTGATTCAAAAATTGGATGTCAGTGACTCTGGAATGTTTCCTAACCTTACCTGTAAATGCCAAGGATTGTAGATGCCAGGTAGCTCTTTCTAGATTAAAACAGAGAGGTTCAGTTTGAAATGCAAGTGTAGTAAGAAGTGCATTAGGTAATCCTGAGCCAGTCAGTTCCTGTAACATAAAGGGGAATAGAACAGTGGTGGGTTGCAGGCGGTACGCCCTGGTACGGGCATACCAGAACCAGCCAGGAGCACTGGATACCGTTCCTGTACGATGCTCCAGAGGGCCCACCTGCCCACCCGAGCTCTTTACTGGTCTTTTAAGGCTTCTGCTCTTCCGCGCACATGCACAGCATGTACAGCAGCTGCGCAATGCTCTGCTGAGCAGCTGGAGCATTGGGGAGGCTCGCAGAGGTGCTAAGACGCATGGACGCACTGCGCATGTGTGCACACGTGCTGCACGCATCCATGTGGACACCGCCGAGCCCATTCCAACTGTACCGGTTGGAATGGGATCCAGAACCTACCACTGGAATAGAGATTAAAATATCTGGAAAAAAATAGAAGCCATGTTTAGAATAAGGTTCAGCAAACCATTCCATTACAATAATGACTCTTTCCCCCATAAACAAAATGAACAATTAAGAAAAAAAATGAAACTGTTTCAATTAAAAAAACAAGCAAACCTTTTTTGAAATTACTCTAGAAGTTCACGCTTTTGATTGCGTGTGGATAAAAACATCTGACATTGTGATGAACTGCTTCCCCCCCCCCATTTTCCAACTGTCTATACAATAATAATAGAAAGATGAAAATTATATTTCTATGGTAATCATGGTGAAGGAATTCAGCTTCAGCCTATCCTATTTCAGGATTCCTTGAAATAAAGCTGTGAAATGAAATTTAATTAATGTAGGATCAAAAGATATGCCATAGATCAGCTCAAAACTAAATGCAATGATTTCAATGGAATTAGATGGAAAGAATGTGGTGCTAGTTATGGGCATATACAAATGTTCCCTCAAAAAATATGTATTTCTGAATGGCCATTGCAATATAGGGAAGGGATATCATTCCCTGCCTTCAGACTCTCACATTTAAAATGGTTGTGCTGCTCTTTTAGTTTGGTGCTTTAAGGGTCTATGAACTTTGGTATTTATAATCTAAAAATGGAGGCAAACTTCCTGTACTTGAGCAGAGCTGTACTCTCTTGACATCTAACATCAAACAGTGCCATTTTTCAAAAGGAAAATCCAGGTCCAACATTTGCCTCTGTGTGTATTTTATCTTAATCCAACTGTTTGCAGAACAAAGAGTAAACCTTCCTTGGGGTATGTTGCTATTTGACTTTATATTTCTCTCAGTGCTTCCAATAAATCATGAACTGCTTTGGAGATGTCCGAGGGCATCCCTTTTCCTCAACTACAGTGACACGTTATTAATAATAAATAGTGCCAGTCTCTGTGGGTGTGTGTCTCTCATTCTCCATAACTGATCAAATGGATAGTTAATAGCACCTGCTCTGTCTTTGGAGACCTTCATTAGCATGGTGTCATCTTGTTTTTAGCATCTTCAAAGATACATTTTCAGGAGAGATTACATTATTGGGCACTTTCCACTAACCAAAACAGCTGAGATATAATTGAGAAAAGCCAGAGAGAAGAAATAGGCAATGCTTAACTTGGACAATAGGCAAGGTATAAACCAGAGGTGGGTTCCTACTAGTTCGCATCTATTCGGTAGAACCGGTTCGTCAAATCTACCGAACCAGTTAGAAGAGGTTCTACCAGTGGACTCGGAAAGCAGGCCACACCTACAGAAGAGGTTCCAAAAAATTTTGAAACCCACCACTGGTCCTTAGATATGATTATTCTACACTATCATGCTCATATTTATAAAACTCAGTGCCTCTGTGAAAGGTAAGGATGACTACTGCATTTGTGGTGCAATCAGAACATTGCGTGTGTTGAAGTTGTTTTAACGCAAACCAAAGATGCCTTTTAAAAAACAAGTTTACATCATATTCTTATGCATGCCAGTGCTGTGTGTGAGGTAATTTAAGGTGGTTCTGACAAGTGTCATCGGCATCTTCATATCCGGTCACATGGGTGGCAAGCCACTCCCATCTGGTCACATGGGTGGCAAGCCACTCCCACAAAGGAGGCCACACCCACAGAGTAAGTTCAAACAATTTTTGAAACCCACCACTGGTGTAAACCATAGTTCTAACAAAGAAATTAGAAGGGACAGACCATGTCTTTGTGATACTAGACTGGAAGAAGCAAATGCCTTGATAATGAATTAACCAATTGTTGTGTTGATTGTCTGTGGTCCATAAACAACCATTATGAAACATCAGCAGCAAGGTTTGCATACTACATTAGGTGAAATCAAAACAAACAACATCCCTTCCTCCCAAAAATACAGAATTCTGGGAGTTGAAGTCTACAATTCTTAAAATGGCTAAGGAGAAACACTGTTGTAGATGACTAAAAATTCTGACAAATCTGAAAGGCATCAATTTAGGGAAATCTACTTCCAGATGATTTCCTCCTCATTCTTAGGCACAAACAGCCAGAAGAACTGTGTGAATAGAGCAAAGTAGCTTACTGTATTGTTGACCACCTAGTTACAGGAATCTCACCAGACTACCTGCCTTTCCTTGGAAAATGGCAGATATAGACCAGTGGTGGGATTCAAATAATTTTTTCCCATAATGTTTTTATTTTTTATTCTCTTACATAGCATTTTAAGTATACATTCAACAGTTGTCAATAGTTGTTATTCTTCTATACATTCATCATTCTTATACATTTATTCTTTCATTTAATAGGTTTTAATATACAATTTGAGTTGCTTTATTTACCATCCCTTCTTCCTGTTGCAACACCACCTCATTTTCATTTTCTTTTCTCGGGATTCAAATATTTTAACAACCAATTCTCTGCCCTAATGATTTCTTCCAACAACCAGTTCACCAAACTGCTCAGAAAGTTAACAACCGGTTCTCCCGGAGTGGTGCGAACTGGCTGAATCCCACCATTGGACCTAACAGTTTGATCAAAGATGTTTCTTCCCCAAATGGAGTCCAAGTTGGACTGCCTTTTCACTCTCCCTAGTGGTACCTCCTCCACTTCAGTTGGTGGGTCCACCACACTCTCCTACCTAGAAAGCTAAATAAACCATCAGGCCAGGTTTGGAGTACACTAGTAATGCTTGTCAATTAAAGATTGACCATTGTTCATATCTCAGTGATGCATCATCTACTTAGAGTCACTTGAGTAGGTAACATACAAATGCTATTGCTACTGTTGATGAAGATAAGCAAGCAACACGTTCCAGGAATTTCTAGTTTAAAAAGGTCAGGTGGCAGGTGATGAGAGGAATCCCAATGCCCTAGATTGTTACTGTCAGCTGTGAGTTAGATAAACAATCCTAGGCATCCAAAGTCCACAGTGATGACATGCGTATCGGGATGTTACTCTATAAATGTCACAAACTATGTAATTTGTATCATTTGCATGATGGTATCACAACACCAAGACATCACTTGTCACCCTGGGTAATTCCCATGTAGGCTCTACTGGGCTAGATATGTCAATAATTTAACACTTTCTATGTGTCAGTTTGCTTAGTACAAGACTACATTTCCATGAATTGGATTTCCCACATTATAAGATCCATATCCAAGCAACAGTACAGCAAGTTAAAGCAGCGAAATCTCTCCTGGTTTTGAACTGATTCCATTTTTCTACATTTGTCCTTGCCAACTTATATTCTAGTGTTGGCCTTTGTGAAGGTGGCACAGGATGGGCTATGTTAAATAGATGCCTTGCAGTACAGTAGCTCACAATATACGACTAGTGCAGTCATGCGGGAAAAGACAGATTCTGGGCAGCTGCATCTGAAAAAGGAAGGTAGATGTGTTATTTAGGCTATAATTCTCTAGTGATGTTTTATGTAACATTTGGATGCTACAAAAAAGGGGGGAAATGATGACTTGAGGATTTGCCAAGGAGCTGTTGCAAGATTTGTTGGTGTGTGTGTGTGTGTGCGTGCCTGCACACCCTGTGTCAGCCTTCCAAGGATCTTTTCCGCAGAAGCACAATGGAAGTGACAGGCATTTTGAAATTCTAAAAGAAATATTTTGACAGAAGTTAAATACAGAAAACCTCAATAGCTTCATCCAAAGTCACAAGATTGCCAAAGTCTAGTTTAGATCAGCAGAACCTCAGTCTACAAAAATGCATGCAATTCATTTGGCCAAGGGCTGCTTAAATTTAAACAAATTTCAGCTTCATAGTTCCATGTTTTCAGAATGTACGGATTTATTTTTTCCTGTCCATTATTCTCTGTGATAACCCAGGACAGATTCTGGCTTTTACCTTGGCTTCTGCATTGGAAGGAATACAAACCAACCTCCACCTCACCACTCAAAGTAGTTAAGCTGACTTAAATGCTATAAGGCAGTGGTTCCCAAACTTGGCAACTTTAAGACTTGTGGACTTCAACTCCCAGAATTCTCCAGACAGCTCAATTCTGGGAGTTGAAGTCCACAAGTCTTAAAGTTGCCAAGTTTGGGAACCACTGCTATAAGGAAAAACAACAGCCTACATGGTTCTAGATCCTAAATGTGTTTCCAGGGGTGGGATGGGGTTTGGGTTGTAGCCCAGCACTACGTATGGAGATATGCCTAACTGCCTAGAAGAAGGACAAAGGTAAGCAAGGGTTATAGGCAACAATCTACAGAACTATGGAGACTAGGTAAATTAGGCAGCACTCTCATAACTCCATGCTTTGTGACTGGTTGCTTATGCGCTCTTAATCGATATTGTGTGAACTGACAAGCCTCTTCTCAGCAGTTATTTTGCAAGACCACTCTTCTGTTCCCAATATTTTAAGTGTGCCAAGCAGCCTGAGATGTCTCCCCAGCTGGGGAATTCCAAGCCCTTTTCCAAGAATTGCTCTCTTCAGCTGAGTTCTGGGAAAAATAGAAAGAGACGTGTTTTAGATTTTTCTGCTTAGAGTCCAGAACTTAGTAAACCTTGCAATATGTTTGAAAAGACCAGGAATAGCTGGTGAGACATAACAGGAGAGGGCTGCTTGCTGCTCCTCAGCTTCTTTTCTGCAGCCTCCAGAGCCACCTTCAAACATATCTGCAGAAAACTGTATGGTTTTCCACCATTTGGAGACAGGAAGCATAAAACAGTGATACAGACAGGAGGTTGAACAACTAGCCTTGTGGTGCAACCAGAACAATCTTGAATTAAATATACTCAAAATCATAGAAATTGGTGGTAGATTTTAGGAGAAACGCTCCTATACTACCTCCTCTTACAATACTAGACAACACAGTATCAACAATAGAGACCTTCAAGTTTCTAGGCTCTATCATATCACAAGACTAAAAATGGACACCTAACATCAAAAATGTCATCAAAAAAGCACAACAAAGTATGTTCCTTCTGCATCAACTTAGAAAGTTCAAACTGCCCAAAGAGCTGCTGATTCTGTTCTACAGAGGAATTATTGAGTCTGTCATCTGCACCTCTATAACTGTCTGGTTTGGCTCTGCAACCAAACAAGACCAACACAGACTTCAATGGATAATTAGAACTGCAGAAAAAACAATTGCTACCAATCTGCCTTCCATCGAGGACCTGTATACTGCATGAGTCAAAAAGAGGGCTATGAAAATATCTACAGACCCCTCACATCCTGGACATAAATTGTTTCAACTTCTATCCTCAAAACAATGCTATAGGGCACTACACACCAGAACAACTAGACAGAAGGACAGTTTTTTCCCCGAATGCCATTGCGCTGCTAAACAACTAATCTCCACAACACTGTCAAATTATCTACTAAGACTGTATTCCTCTTCTCTTCCTTCCTAGTACTGATCTCTTTCCTAGTACCTATCTCTTTCCACTTATAACTATAATCATGTTGCTTGTATCTTTAAAATTTATATTGTTTTATTTGTTTCCTAGTATAATTTGATTGCTTATTAGTAACCTATGACTATAACTGTTGTATCTTATGATTCTTGATGAATATATTCTATTTTATTTTTCTTTATGTACACTAAGAGTGTCCATCACACTTGGCCAATAAAGAATTCTATTATATTCTAAAAACAGAAGACAAGGAGTCCCAATAAGGTAAAGAAATTTTTAAACTTCTCACAAACCAGGAAGAAAACTGGTCTGGGCCCTGCCCAGATGTGCCCCCTTTATAAGAGCTTCTTTCATTTTTAAGCAGTTACAAAACAGATAATATCAGGGGCTGTTAATCTGAGCTACCAACTACCAACCCAAACCCAACTACCAACCCAAGCTACTTATATTCAAATACATTTCAATTAATCTCATGCCATGGCTTCCCAAGGATCTTTACTTTGGACTCTCCTTTGCTGAAGTACTCTTAAAGATTTAAACATTTGTTTTCTAACCCTATTTCATTTTTTTCTGATCATTTGTGAACATTTCTCTGCTGGGGTCTTTACAAAATATGCTGGATCTCTCCTTCTCTCTCTGGTAAGAGTTTGTTCCTACCCATCAGCTGTTGGGCATACAGACTCACCTAGCTTTAAAGTTATCAAACAAAGCTTTTTCCTAGGTATGAGCCATAAATCTAGATTCTTTCACATCTAGCAGGTATTATCCATTATACAAATGATGGTCATTCTGGAATATACCATAAAAGCTGCATGTTTCAACCTAGAAAGATTAGAGATCTAAATTCTAGGAGAACAAGCCCATTTTTTTCTTCCCATTTTTCTTTTCCAATGTAAGAGTACACATTATTTATGCTAAATTACACTAAAAGTTGGAGAAACCTAAAATAGTTCCCAAAGCAAGGACTCCAATAGGTTCTTTTGAAAGAATTACTGCAAAGAAATCTGGAATGCAGAAATCTGGATAACCCAATGCAGGCCAGATCTGGCTGACCTTGAGTCAGGTTCAGCCAAGAGAAGGAGATGGAAAAGGATTTATAAAATCCTTTGAACAAATCCCACTGCAAAAATAATAGTGTGGGAGAGGGAAAAACAAAGGGGCTTTATGACAAAGTAAAGGTTAAGCAGCATGACTGGAAAGATAAGAGGGAAGTGAAATCAAGTAAAGTGTTCTGGGAGAAAGTTGCAATTATAAAGAAAGAACCAGGGGGGAATAGGTGAAGTTGCTAAAGGCAGGTAAAGAGTTGAAAGTGAATTAAAGTTGATTGAGTTAAAAGAGTGGAGATAAAGGTAGTGAGAGAAATGCTGATATGATATTATTAAAAATTCTCCACCCACCCCATCCTAAAGGCAGACAGGTACAATTTCTTAAAGTGACATAATATTCAGTGTGGAGCAATGCCATTAGGATCCTTGAATGAAATCCATGGGAAGAAACAAGTTAATACTTGTGATAGCAACCACTATAGGGTGGATGCAGGAGACCTTTCACATGTGGTGTCCAATTTGCATCTCTTGGGGTTGGAATTATGAATAGTAGCACTCGAGGATAGAAAGTCAAAGAATTCAGGAAGACGGAACAGTAAGAAGCCTTAGGCACAAATGCCTAGAGATGACACTGCAGGTATTCGCTCCCAAAATGAACAGGCCAGAGTGCAGCCTGAAATATTTCAGTAAGTGGAAAAGCTGCCGTAGTTTGCAGGATTAAGAGGTACAGAAACTGTGCAATGTCCAATTGAGTAATACAATACTCATGGGTACCTACAGTATGGAGATGTTCTGTACTTCTTAACAGGCTTCTTGTTCCATCTTACTTTAGTTTTTTAAAATGTTCATTAAAATCAATTACATGAGAAGCCAACATACTGCATTGCAATGCACCAGCCATCTGCCTCTGGTATCGCTTTTATATCACAAACAAATTTGTAATCATTAATTAGAAATCCAACAATAATGGGTGTTTCCATCTTATGAAAATATGTTTACCTGCTCAAAAAAGTTGGGTTGAAATGGCGCCTACTTGGAGGGTTGGAGGTGCTAGATAGCAGCAAGCCATTTCAGCAGATTGTCTCAGAATGAACAGTTGTTTTGTGGTTAATCAAGGCTCTATTGAGTAGTTTCATGATATCTGGCTTCAAGGTCCCATCGGGTTCCTCCCGGTTTGGCCCAGATTGGGTGAACCTGTAGTGGCAGTGGACGGAGGCTCTGCCCACCCACCCAGATGCTTCTGCACATGCACAGAAGCGTCTCGCGCATGTGCGCGCAAGCAAAACAGTAGCAAAAAAAACAACAATGGAAACTCACTACTGTATCTGACATGCAAGATAGCTACTGAAGTCCCTTGATCTTCCAGTAGATTTGGTGCTGTTTCTCTACAGCTATCACTTTTAGTGCAGTTGCATCCCCCATTCAAATTAGTTCTCACCACTTTGCTATAGGTCTTCTGGATTTGGCTGAAGAGCTTATGGGACGGGGCACATATGCAACTTTTTCTGCAGCAGCCAAAGGTGGGGGATGTCATGTGTCTAGACAATTGGGAAGTGTTTTCCTTTATAAGGCATCATACCCAATTCTCCTGTTGCTCTGATATTATCACAGTTCATCAGTTGACATCAAGAAACTAGTAGGTCAGATTGGGACAGTTGAAAAGTATGGTGCTGTCTGCCTGCTGACCCCCAGACATTTTTAATTATGGCAGAAGGACTGGCCAAGCAAAGTTTTAAGAGCTTAAATGGAGGTCACATCTGAGGAAAATTAGGTATGGTGTAACCATATTATTGCAACAATTAGTGAGAGTACTAAAATAACAGAGTTGGAAGGGATCTTGGAAGTCTTCTAGTCCAACACCTTGCTCAAGGTGGAGACCTTATATCATTTTAGACAAATGACTATCTGAAATATCCTCTACTGGAGCACCCACAAAGTCTGAAGGCAAGCCATTCCACTGATTAATTGTCCTGCCAGGAAATTTCTCCTTAGTTCTAGGTTGATTCTGTTCTTCACTACTTTTCATCCATTGCTTTTTGTCCTGCCTTCAGGACCTTTGGAGAACAGGCTGCCCCACTCTTCTTTGTGGCAGTCCCTCAAATAGTGGAACACTGCTATCATGTCACCCCTAGTCCTTCTTTTCATTAGAATGGACATACCCAATTTCTGCAACCGTTCTTCATGTGTTTTAACATCCAGTCCCCTGATCATCTTTGTTGTTGCCAGAAGTCAATATATGCCCAACAATCCCGCTAATTTGCTTTTACTTGATCTCAATTTTCCAAAACCAATATCTTCCAAACATATAGCCAACACAATTCACAGAATTTCCAACTAATGTATAAAAAGTCCCATCATCATGATGTACTGGACAATAAGGGAGTTTGCAATATTCAGATTTTCCAGTATTGGGCATCTTCAGTTGAGTTCAGGAAACAGCTACTGAAGTTTTGACTACCTAAGTATTCAAAAGCTGGTGAGCAAAAGTGGTGGTGATCTATTCTGGAGCCTTGTGTAGTAGCATGTATGTCTAGCATACATATAGGGGGAAAGCAGTGATTGGTCTGGATGTAAGTCCCACAGAAGCCAACATGAATCAAAGGGCTCACTCAAGAATCAAAGCAAAGAAGAATTGAGTTAGAGAGCAGCAGAGAATTCATGTTCCTAATTAATGGCACTGTTCTGTTCCTGGATCTCTTTTACAAGTCAGCTTTCAGTTAGATTAGTCAACATTTTGCACATGCATAAATGGTAACTTTTTTCCACATGGATGAATGTGGACGAGCTGCCATGCTGGCATATTTCCCAAAAAAGCAAATCACAATTTATAGAAATACATTGCTGCCACTGTGTGTTATATTCCTTGTGTACAATTGAATTAACATGATATATCTTGCATGACCAAAGGACCACCTGCATGTTATTAAAAGATCAGATGGGATTCAAGTTCTTTAGCTGTAATTGCAGCTTGAAACAGCTTTTAAAAAAAAACATCTCAGGAAACTATGGGGCCTGCCATATTTTCCATGATTATAAAAAAATATTTTCTTTTAGAAAAAAAGAAAACTTGTTTGAGACTGGTCATTTTAACATCTGAATTGTTGACTCCACATAGTCCTTCACTGGGTACATTGTAGAACACAGGTGTTAAACTCACGGCGTCACATTGCCATCATGTGATGTATCGCAACATTTTTCCCTTTGCGGAGCTGAGGTGGGCGTGGCCTGCACATGACACATCCAGCCCGTAAGCCGCATGTTTGACATTCCTCTTATAGAAGATCAAAATGGCAGCTTCTAATACTGATCTAAGCAGTGTAGTTGACCATTACCAAGGAAGTGTAATGGGGGAGTCACTCGTATAAGGGGGTGCGTAGGGCTCATTGACCTTTAGAGGAAACACTTTGCCAAAAACCTCTTGAAACATGAATGTGCCTTAAGGAATGGGCTTTTAGCAATGCTCTTACATCAGTTAGTCAAAATGACCAATAAACTCTTCAGCAAGAACTTTATAAGTTTTGGTGGAAAGAGACTGGTCCTTGAGATTCAATTGTCTAAATGTCTTTGGAGTAAAAAGCTTAGCCTCTCAAGGACCTTACATTAATCCACCTAGAACAAGTAACAACAGAGGACTTCAATTTAAGGATTGGTTATTGACTCCTACCATCCCATCAGTGTGCTATCGTTTCATATATTCAGGGCAGAAAAGGCTGCCTTACACGGCAGCATCTTGGACATTGATATATTTATTTAGATTATTTCTCTTTCACCATCATATTGATATTCTCAAGGTGGATAACAAAATAAATTTTTTATAAAGCAATTACAACAAATCAGGCAGAAATAGCTAGATCAGGAAATTGACCACAGCATTCACCTTGATTACTGTATGCAGCACTGACTGTTTATATCATTTAAATTTTAATTGGGTTTTAACAATTTATAATATTGAACTCTACCTCCCCACCTAACAATTTATAAAGGAGAACAAATGATAGCCTTTTAATGTGTGCAGTGCTGAAGATGAAAAGAAATCCTTAAAAACAAGTCCAGATTGGTTTTTCCTCACCTGGCAGTCTCTGAACGTGGTAGACTACAACT
This sequence comes from Thamnophis sirtalis, assembly GCF_051295495.1. NCBI lineage: Eukaryota > Metazoa > Chordata > Lepidosauria > Squamata > Natricidae > Thamnophis > Thamnophis sirtalis. The sequence goes on along the minus strand of NW_028261385.1, from coordinate 30,567,986 downwards.
TTGATCATAATTATTTATAACAGCCATCAGGTTGGAGGATCAGGATACAATACTATACCTCAGGGGTGTCAAACTCGATTTCTTTGAGGGCTGCATCAGGGTTGTGTTTGACCTCTGTAGAGAACAAGGGGGCGTGGCCAGAGTGTGCATGGCCAGCTGGAAGTCACTCATGTCGGGGGCAGGGGCTGTGATGACCCAAGTTCTCTGCTAGTTAAAATGGAGCTAGGGAGGGCTACATTCCATTTTCACTGGCAGAGAGTTGCAGGAGGCCGTCGCAGCTGAAAATGGAGCTTCGGAGGTTGAGCTCTATTTTCACTGGCAGAGGCACTGAGGGCTGCTCCTTTGCTGTTTCCATGGCAGCCCTGCGGGGCAGATCTATGCACCCCACAGGCCAGATCCAGGCCACAGACCTTGAGTTTGACACCTCTATTATAGATATTTTCAATCCATCATTTTCTCAAATTCTCTTCTATATTCTAGTATGATATATGTGTCAACTGGATGAAGAAGAGCTTTTTCTGCTGCAGCATCTGTCCTCTGGAACATAGCCTCCTCAAGATGACCTTCTAAAAAGCTTCAAATTATGGTGTCTTTTGTCCAGTGAGGTTGGAAATCCCACATGCTAGTTGCATCATGTGCAATATTCTGATGCACTTCCTTCCTCCCTGATTGTTTTTATTTGTGTTTGTTGTTAAGGGGTTTTAATTGTTGGTTTTATGTACACCACTCAGAGTCACTTTGTGTGACATCAGCAGCCATATAAATTTGACCATTAAATGAATAGATAATAAGCAATAAGAATACAATCTTCCATAGACATGGGGATCTAGCAACAGGATTTAATGTATCCAAAAACATACTTTCTTGTCTACAACACCATATGCAAGGTTATCAACTTCATCAGGGAGACCACTGGATGAAAGAATAATTAAAATAGATATTCTATGGGAGCCAATGAAGGGGATGATATTTCAGTAGATTGACAGCTTTAAGACTTGTGGACTTCAACTCCCAGAATTCCTCCTCATCTTGATGATGTGTGGACGGGCGCGGGGAGAGAGCTGGAACCGGTTCTAAATGGCTCTGTAGATTTGTGGAACCTCTTCTATAGAAGAGGTTAGAACTGGCAGGAACCCACCCCTGGTAGTACCATAATAATAGGTGCCTTGTGTGCAATCCCAAAACAACTTGAGCACCACTTGACCACCGTAGGCATTGACAAATTTGCCATCAGTCAGTTGCAGAAGGCGGCTTTACTTGGAACTGCTTCCATCCTGCGACGATATCTGTAACACCATCAAACATACAGATTTGCCTATTTCGGGTTTTTTGTAAGGACTCGATAGGTAGACAAGAATACCAAACCTAGACTGAACATCTGGCTGACTGTGCAATGAATAATAATAAAAAGAGCCTTTGTTGTCATTTTACATCATGTACTGTATACAACGAAATTGGTTTAGCCTCTACTGCAATCCCTTGTATTTTAAAAATAATATATTAAAGAAAGCTATGGAAAAACAAAATAATTTTTTAAAAGGCATATCCTGACAAGGGATAGCATTAGACAGAATCACTTCTGCATTCTGAATTGGGAATGCCCACCATTCTACTGGCAATTCATTTTTCATGTAGATGCAAAACAATGTTTGTCTGGCTGAAGCCTAACACTAAGTGAAATCATTATAACCCATTAGCGGGGAGGTTCTGTGCATTAATCACATCCTGTATAAATTGGCTGTAATGTTGCGCTCCCTTGGTAAATATTGCTGGGCAGCAGGCAAAAACTATTCAAAAGGAAGCATTGCTGGGTACTAGATAGGTCGAAGAAAATATAATTCATCTGCTCATAGTTTTGAACCACATCTATGAATGGTGACAACCTTTTCCAGATGGCATCTTTTAGACAAGTGTAACTGCAACACCTTTACCTCCAGCCAGCATATAAGCTGCTAGTTATGCAATGCAAGAAGAGCAATTACTGGAGGAAAGCTGAATTACCATAGTCATTGATCTATTTTTGGCCAGATATGTACAAGGGATGGGACAAATGACAACAGCCGCCTTGTGATGCTATTTGTATGAGTTATGTAGTCATGTCATTTACACAATGATGTCATTGTGGTTTCTATTGGATGCTGCTGCCATCGGCTGGTATGCTGAAATTCATACCCTGGAATTTTGATAGGTCTCTACCACTTTAATTTTAATTTCACTGGCTTGAAAACTACTAACAAATAATCCAATGAAAAGTATCATTGCACATAGATATTTTATATTGTAATTATAAGTCAAAGTGATAGAATTAAAAAAAAAATCTCCTAACTTTCATTTGTACTAAACAAATACATCCATCTATCCATATATTCTGCATTCTAAACTGGGACTAGGTGCACTTTGAGAGAATTTCAGATTACATATGAACTGCTATTTGTTGGAGCAATATGATTTATTTTCAAAACTTTGGAGCAAGACTTTTTTAAAAGAGAGAGAGAGAGAGATGGAGGGAGGAAGGGAGGGAGAAGTGCTGCTGCTTTAAGAATTACATTAACTTAAATGAACTACATTCAATGATTCCTAAAAACAATTTTTTTTCAGGCTTACATAGAATCTAACCGAGCATAAGTTGAATTTTTTGATGTACACAGAAAACCACACAGAAGCCCTTTAAAAAGGACTTGTTCCTTGTGGGGAGAGATAGATCAACCACAGGACCATCTTTATGGCTGCTGTGAGGGATAGTCTAGATGACTTTTATGTAACATTGCTTAGAACAAACGCAAGGCCTGTGGGCCGGATGTGGCGCATGGGGCCACCCTGAAAATAATGAAGGACCGTGTGGCCCTCCTGAGCTCCGTTTTCACTTGTAGAGGTTTGCAGGAGGCTGTCCCAGCCAAAAATGTAGCTCAGGAGGCCCTTTTTGTTGGCAGAGCACTTGGGCCACTACAGGTGCCCTGACATGAGTGATATCAAGCTGGACACACCCACCCTGGCCATGCCCCACCATCCTGTCCCACTGAAGTCAAACACAATCCTGATGTGGTCCTCAAAGAAATCGAGTTTGACACCCCTGGCTTAGACTGAGTGAAATTAAGCTGGGGACTTCTATGTCATAACATCTACCCTCTGGAGTAACATCTTCATAGGTTCTCACTATGACCTTTTTGGAAGAAGCCTTACAATCTGGCTCTGTCCATAGGCCTTGGATAGCAAACCCCTTGTATCATGAGGGACGTTCAGTAGATTGCGTTATTTTTCTCCAGATGTTTGATTTTGTTTTCTGTGTTGTATTGCTTTAATTGTTTTTACTATTTGTATGCTGGCCAGAGTCCTGATGAAATCAGGCAGCCTACAAATTTAATAAATAGTAAATAAACAAAAAAAAAGAATGTTATTTTTCTTTATCATAATGCCACATGCTTATATTTCATAATCCAGTGATATTTTTGAGCTGCACAGGTTCAGTTAACCCACCAATTTCTTCTTAACACAATGCATAAATGTCTATGGAGATTCTCAGTCATCCAGGTTTAGATGCATTGGGGACAATGTATAAATGTTCAGTAAATAATAACTGTATTGAATTAGTCCCAAATTTGAATCTGTAAAAATATGACAAATAGATGTCCGTTTCCCCCTAAATTCTATATACAATATTAAATTTCTCAAAATTAGATTTAGTTTATCTCAACAGGGGCAATGGGGCAAAAAAGATTATTTGCTTGTTACACAAATATCTCATCTTCTCTACAAAAGCTTAAAATTGCACACATACCGTGTTGCTGCGAAAATAAGACAGGGTCTTATTTTATTTTGACCCCCGAAATAAGCGCTTGGCTTTTTGGGGGTGGGGGAGGTCTTATTATTTTTGAGATGCAGGAGATGATGAGCGTGGTCACCTTATGGCTGCTGCTGTGTTGCAATATTTTGGGGGAGAGCATATTTCAGGGGAGGGCTGATTTTAGCACATCTGCTCAAAAGCCCAATTGGACTTATTATCAGGGAAGGTCCACTTTGCAAGGAAACAGGGTAGTTTTCTCTTCTCCAATTTTATCCCCACAAATGCTCTGTGAGCCTGCGTAGCTTGAGAGATAGTGATTTGCCAAAAGCCATCTAATGAAATTTTCTTCTTGGTGAGAATCCAAAGTTCTCCTTGCTAATCAGACAATATCACACCATCCCTTTGATGTTAGCAATGTTTGCACTTTTTGCACTTTTTACACCTGGGCAAGTTGTTTGCTTTCTTTATTCTTATTCATTTTACATACCACTTTGAGACAAGTTGATGATAAAATCCAAGGAAGTTAAGCCAGTGCTTGCTTAGATGAGAAAAGTTGTTATATTACTAACAACCTTTCAGAGAAAAAGCATCTGTAACATACATACTCATTTATGACAAGCAGGTAGGCAGGCAGGCGGGCAGGCAGATGCAAATCTTCTTCCACCTTCAGCAAAATACAATTCTAATGCTTGAGAAAAGCAAGGATACCCAATAATCCACGGTGGGCTTAATCATTGTGAAGGAAAACATTAGATAATAATAAATAGCTTTACTGCAATATGAATTTGAGCTTCATGCAGTGGTCAGAGATCTATTATAATAAAAGAAAAGAGAGAGACAGTATTGATTGTAAACCAAACTCTGCAAAAATGATGCAAGACAGACTGAAAACAGATGAATGCAAAATTGGCTGGCTCTGCTGAGGCCTCCTCTCCACTTTTGCTAGGACAATCCATTTGTTTCTCCCTGTCAAATGAGGACAAGTATCAGAACTAGTGCAATAGGGCAAGACCAAATGTCTTCTGTCAGTATTTTCCAGCATAACTGACTGTTCAGATGTAAAGTGAGGCCTACAGCAGCCTTCTCCCTCAGTCTAATGGGTTCCTAGATCTAGTGAACTTCAGCTCCCAAGATTCCCAGGTTGTGGCATTGAATAAGTTGGAATAAGCTCATCTGAAACCTGTGTTCTTCTCTGGATCTTTAGTGTATTTTCTGAACGTACAACTCACTAATTACACTAGGAGTTAGTCAGCTCAGTGTGCTTATGCCTGTAGCATCATTCATATTTATCAATTCATCACTGTAAATTCTTCAATAGCTCTTGATGATGGAAGATCAACTGTTGGAGTATAACTGAGAAAGCTTTGTTCCATAATTCTAACCTCACCTACATCAGATGGCAATGTCACTCTTTTTCTGGTAAGATGAACAATAAAATCCTACACCAACACCAACAAACAAGAACTGTGTGCCCCCATATAGATGGCTGGGATATTGTACAATCGCAATCAAGTGAGCTGTCATTTCCCTTGAAGTGGCATTGCATCGCTTGATAACTGTGATTCGTGACTCCCACGATCACATATATTGATCATCATCTTCATCATACAGAGTATGATGCAAAAGTAGACTCCAGCTTGTCCATGTGTGTCTGGCTAATTAGAAAATACCTTACAGTCCTGAAGCCCGATGTTCATATTCACCCCACGCAGCTTAGGTAGAAGATAACACTGTGAAAGTGCTGATGGAAGCTAAGAAAGATTTGCAATGAATAATTTATTCAAAAAATTGAGTCCTTTTTAATGAATTAGCCAATTGATTTCCAACTATATTGCCATTTCTCAATATCTTTACCTGGGGGCATCATTATACCGATGACTGCTTAGAGACAAGATTCACCCAAGATAGAATGCCTGCTTGAAAGATTGCATTCTCTCCATAGAGCTCAGCACCTCAAGCAATGGCCTATGGGAATGGAGCTGGGCAACCAAGGAAATGATTTTCCTAAGGCCAGAGAAATGAGAAATGACATGCTGATTATATTCGGAACAGTATTTCCTGACATATTGATTTATTTGCGATGTCTTGACCTCTCTGAGTACTGCATAATCTTTGCATCAGTGATTGCCAAATATCAATGTTTCATGCTTCTATTCAAATGGGGCATTGGCCAGTTACCTGCACAGTGGTTTTACCTCTGAATAATATTGCTTAACATTGACCTGCATAATAATTAAAATAGTTCTTATCCTCACATTTAATATTTTGCATGAAAAACATGGCTTATCTTACATGAACAAATACCTAGCTGGTTATTCTTTTCTGCAAACATCGTGTCATTAGATACCGCAATGAATCATTTTCTGTTGGGGAAGCAGGATGAGGTTGATCCAAAAATGCCAGGTTATAACACTGAGCTTATGACAGAAGCAATTTCCACCCCCTCTAATTCTGTGGTTCTGTACTTCAACTCTAGTTGAACTTATATGCCTTCCAATCCTACCAGACCATCAACAATATTGAATTGCTAGCCAAAGAAAAGAAAAACAGAGGAACACTAGGTTTCAAGAAAGAGAACATTGAGTGCAACACTTTATTTGGGATTTCAGAGGGTTTTTTTTCATTTGTCCTGCATCCTGATCCATAGTATGTAAAGCCACTGGATGCAGGTGGTGGCATAAATAAAAAACCAAAACAAAGACCCTTTTACTGATCCTGGACAGCTTGTACTCTTGTATCAAGATTTCTTATGGTACCTCATGCTCTATTTTGTCTAAATAGAGTATAAATAATATAAACTTTGGAGTATTTTTTGTTCACATCTGAATTTCAATCTCAAAAGCCAGAGTAAATTGGCTTTATTTCTTTATTTGCCCTTAGCAAATTATGACTGGCTGTGCAGTATAAAGGTAGCTCTTGGATAACACTATGAAACAAAACCATGTTTAAAAAACAGACAAAAAATAAAAGACCAGTAAACCAAAATCAAAATAAAAGTTACAATTAAAAGCATACCACCACAAAATTAAAAGAAGGTTTAGATCCAAGGAAATTTAAAAACAATTATGTTTAGTACCTAAATGTATGTATATTTCACAAGTGGGATGCCCCAACCTAAAAGCCAGAGGTGGTATTCAGCAGGTTCTTACCAGTTCTGGAGAACCAGTAGCAGAAATTTTGAATAGTTTGGAGAACTGGTAAATACCTCCTCTGACTGTTCCCACCCCCATCTATTCTCTGACTCCCGAGTCCCAGCTGATCAGGAGGAAATGGGGATTTTGCAATAACCTTCCCCTGGAGTGGGGAGGGAATAGAGATTTTACAGTATCCTTCTCCTGCTACACCCACCAAGCCATGCCTACCAAGCCACACTGCACCCACCAAGCCATGCCCACAGAACCGGTAGTAAAAAAATTGAATTCCACCATTGCCCAAAGCCTGTTCTTCCAGTTATTATCGTCTCATTTCAGATAAAATGTCTTGAGGGTGATCGGAATACAGGGTAGTTACATATTCAACATGACATGGATTTCCTCTGTTTGAAGACATTTTCAAGACTGCTTTGAAGCCAAAGTAGGGAAAATAGCTAGTATTAAAGTTATCCATCATCAAGTTGTATCTTGATGACAGAAGGAGCAGTGCACCTGGTCATACTCTTCCTTATTACAGTGCACTGCAGTTCTATTTAAATTATTAGTAGTTTCTTCTAATTATGCATCTCCACATATTCATTAGGTATGCAAATTGAATGCAAAATGCTGTCACTTTTGCCCTTCATTTTTTTAGTCATGTGTAAAATGGTCCTTCTTCCTCAAGTGCAGATGGGCTCATGTAGATGTAAGTAAGCCTTCTGGGATTTAAACCCATTTAAGCACGAACACTTGTTATACATAAAACAGAGCCAGGAACATATTTAACCAAACTTTGCCTGCTCCCATAACTATTTGATATTTCTACCTCTTCATTTTAAAAAGAGTATATCCATTGATTTATACATTCATTCATTTTTATTAGCAGCACTTGATTTTTGATACTCACTGGCCTGTCTCGATTCAAATGAATCTGTCCATTCTTCTCTTTGCCCGAAAATGCCTACATTTTTTTTCAAGCTGAGTTTTAAGTTGATCTCTCTTCCTTCCCCATTTGCCTTTACCCTACCCTAGTCAGGGATGGGATTCTACCAGTTCGGAACTTTGGGCAAACCAATAGCTCCAACAATCAGCTGGGAGCGAACCAGTTCATCTTGATGATCAGATGTTCCTTTCCTCAGCTGGGTTATCATTGGTGCTTCTGCCAAAAATACTGTCATTGTTTCTGCCAAGTTTTCTCCCCTTTCTTCATCTATGTTTTGAAGCATGAGATAGAGTTCCAGTTTGTTTACCTTTCCTTTTAGTGTTCCACGCATATCATTTCCCTCCTCTCTCTGTTTACTGTCAGCATCAACAATTTTCTCGTCACTTTGTTCATGTTTTTCTGCAATTTTTTGAACTCTATCTTCAACTTTCATCATTGTTTCATCAATATTCTCAGCTCTTCCCTCCATTCCTTCTGTTCTTTGTTCTATAAACTTCAGATTTTTTTTCTATTCTTTCTGTTCTTATTAGGATTTTTTGAATTTCTAACATAATTCTTTACAATGTTAATTCCTCTTCTTCATGTTTTGCCATCTTTCCAAGTTGTAAACACTGCCACTAGGACATCCAAGACTTTTTGATAGGTTTCAAATAAATTCAGTGCTACTCCAAAAGAATACCTATATAAACAAGACGTGCTTTTTCTCTGTCCCTTTCAATAAGCAAAGCCAATGGCCTTGAGATAACAAGTCTCCAACCTCTAGATGAGTGTTACTTCTTTTTTCTCTACTTTTAGCTCCCTCTTTAAACTCCGAGTTTAGGAATAGGAAAAAAAGTGTTTAAAAGTTCCGATCCTGCCGAGCATTTAGAGGAAAGTGATTCTTAGTCCACAAATACAAATAATGGAAAAAATAGAAGAAGAAGGAGAAATAGGACCAGCCCAACTTAAAAGTAAGAGGCATTTGTAAAAATTCCATCCATAGAAAAGAAACGAAATTAAAGAAAAAAAAGATGACACAAAAGTTTTAATTCAAGCTAATCCGCCACTTGCTCTCTTCTATCTTCAATTTTAGTTTTACTCTACTTCTTTTTGGTGTTCTCTTCTCTAATAATAAAATTTATCTCACCAATTTCGACATACTCTCTCTCCTGCACTGTTTCTGTTGCAGGGGGCTGTTCCAACATTAGCAGTTAGACTTAGACTTATATACCGCTTCATAGGGCTTTCAGCCCTCTCTAAGCAGTTTACAGAGTCAGCATATCACCCTCACAGTCTGGGTCCTCATTTCACCCATCTCGGAAGGATGGAAGGCTGAGTCAACCTTGAGCCGGTGAGATTAGAACCACTGAACTGCAGATAACAGTCAGCTGAAGTGGCCTGCAGTACTGCACCCTAACCACTGTGCCACCTCGGCTCACATTGTGCAGCTTTATTAGCTGCTTTTCTTGTAGCTGAAAAAAAAAGCTTCTCCTGGATCTATCAGGGGCTTCACGATGCCCCTGAGATCAACAGGACATACTCTTCTCTATCACCATCTCTACGGGACAGTTTAGGTCCAAAAAGGACCATCCAGCAACAGAGATTTCAACAGCAATCCTGGAGCTCCAAGATTGCATGGTGTGTTGTAGCAACGTCTGCCCCGGAAGTCCAGGAAAATATTGTAAGGAAAAAAGGTTTCAGCAATTATTGAAGCTTTGGTGGTTGTTAAGGCTCCTGCTTTGTATCTTTTAATATGATGAGGGCACTTTGCTAATCTCTGGAGGTAAGCAGTTCCATCATAAAATTACATATCTGGAGACACCTAGGCTCATTAATTCCTAGATAACCTCCACAACATAGATCATAACTTATTTTCCTTAACTTGTAACTGTTGTTTGCATAGTCTATGCAGGGGCTCCCTATTTAACTGCTGGTTTTTAAGACCACAACTAAAGCAACTTATTTTCCCACATAATTTTCTAAAGGCAAAGCCAAACAGCATTCTTATCATAGTGTGAGAACTCTTCTTATCTGGTCATCTGTCTGGACATCCTCACCTATAGCTTGAGGCCAGTCAGAGTCTGAAGTAGCCTCAGGTTAAGTTTAGGTGTTCCACAGCTCAAGTGGTGTTTTCCAATGTATTGTGGCTTAAGTGGCTCCATGTAGTCAACGTGGGGTACATAGATGTCATGGGAGACCATATTTTCTGTGTCAATTTCTATGCCAATAGCTCCTGTGCTTTTGTGCTTCTACTCTCTTGTTCCTAATCACTACCGATTGCTCATTCTTGTTTTCCCAGTTTTAATAATATTTTTGATAAAGTAGGTGACTGGTCAAATCTATGATGAGAAGCTCCTTGGTAGAGCCTTATGTGATTCAAGGCAGAATTGAAGGGTCCATTTATCATCATCATCATCATCATCATCATCATCATCATCATCATCATCATCATCATCATCATCATATACTTTATTCATTAAACATGAAACTCAGCCAACTGAACATTCAAAAATGCATTACAAATACCATTGACTGGTACTAATGGTTGATACAGTTTGCTGCCAGCATCCTAAGTATCAATCAAGTACCTTCTTAAAATATAAGATGTTCCGAGTAGCGCAGTTTCTTGCAGTTCCACTGGTGTTATTGCAGGAGGCTGCAATTTGTTGATGTATCTTATAAAATTTTTGGACATGGTGCCAAATGCCCTGATGACAATGGGTATCACTGTTACATGCTTCATCCATAGCTGTGTAGTTTTGATGGCCAGGTTGCCATATTTCATGATTTTTTCTAGTTCTTTTTCTTTGACTCTGGGATCTCCAGGAACAGCTATATCAATAAACTGTACACTTTGGCCCTCTACAACTGTGATCCTCTACAACTGTTGTTGTTATTATTGCGTGGTAATCTTTGGTGAGATTCACAGCCTTTGGGGCTGGTTGGTAGCTCAACAGCTCAAGTCCTAACCAAGGACCTAGGAATTGTTAAGGTAAAGTCGAAGGATATAAGCTGTTCCAAGTAGGGTGGTTTTTTGTAGAATCAGAATGTTCAAGTCTGATAAATTTAAAATTTCCAAATAGCGAGGTAGCCCTTTGCGTATTGCTCCAAGGGCTCCAATTACAATCGGGACAACACATGATTTCTTTTTCCACAGTCGCTCAACTTCAGTTTGCAAGTCCCGCTACTTTGTGATTTTTTCTTGCTGTTTATCTTCAATTTGTGCATCTACAGGTATTGCAATGTCAATGAACCACCATTATTATTATTATTGTTGTTGTTGTTGATGTTGTTCTTGTCGTCGTCGTCGTCATCATCATCATCACCAAATAATATAGATCACCAAATCCCAAAGGGTTCTTGGAAGTGTACATATACTGTGAGAAAAAATATACCAAAAAATAAATTTATAAGAAGTATAAGAAATGCAATATGCAATATACAAGAAGCATATACTTGACAAATAGAAATGGAACAGAAATTTATTGTAAAAATGCTTTTAGTTACTCCTAGTCTTTTTTGGCTCAGACATGTATTTGGCCTCCTCTCAAAGATTAATGAATAAACTTTTGAAAACTATAGGATGGGGTCATCTGTAGTAGCTTCAATATGGACAGCCATTAAAACATTTAACATCTGTCTTTAACTCTATATGCTTGGCACAGTTAACAGTTAAACATAAAGAAAGTTCTTTGAAAATTCCAGAAGTGATTTATGCAGGATCATATAATCTCTGAAGCACTGGAAGTGACCATAAAGGTCAACTAGTACAAACACCTGCTCAGCGCAAGATTATTAGAGCATCTCTGAGAGATGAACATCTAGATTCTGTGTGGGAATCTTCAACAAAAGGGAATTCATCAGTTCATCACTTCCTGGTGTCTAATCAGAACCTACATTCTTGTAATTTTAACCTACTGGCTCTGGTCTTGCCTTCTAGGGCAATGTAGAAACACTCAATTTCCTCTTGTGTCTGGCAACTTTCATTTGAATTTGAAAGACTCCTAAAATTTTCCCCTTTAATAATCATTTCTGCAGATGAAATATCTCTAGTTGTACCATTTCTTACAGGGTTTGCTTTCCAGATTACTCGCTGTTCTGGTAGCCTTCTCTGTATATTCTCCTTGTTACTATCCTTTTGGAACTGTGTTGCCCTGAACAGGACACAATTTTCCAAGTGGCTTTTACCCAGGTCAGATAGGAACAATTATTTCCTGTGATTTAGACATTATGCTTCCATTAATGTACCAAATATAGCATTTGCCTTTTTAGGAGCTGCATCATACTCCTGGCTGATGTAGGACTTGTGGTCAGTAAAGGACACACAGGTCATTTCATTTGTTCTGTTGCTAAATCAGGTCCTTCCTATATTTTGGTCTTTTATGTTTCATACTTAGATGCAGAGTTTTATAATTATATCTATTTAATTCTGTCCTAGGTTTTAAAGTTGACCATTGAAATGTTATATTATTGATAGCTAAATTGTTCACGATATATCTGTGGGGGATGAGCAGAGGTGGTATTCTACCGGTTTGGGATGGATCACCTTAACCGGTAGCAGAAATCGTGGGTGGCTCCTCACACTTGTGCCCGACTCTACAGCATCCCATTTAGGCCATTTTTTGTCAAAAGCACATGCGTGGAAGGGCCTGCAAATGCATGGTGGTGGCACATGTGAGCTGGTAGGGAAGGTAAGTGTATACCATCCCAGGGAATGAGTATAATAGTTTTGGAACCTAGCAAATTATTATGTCTTATTTTGAATCCATTGCAACTTTTCTTACAAATCCTAAAGATATCATACCCCCTCCTCCTCCCTACAATCTTTTAAAATGGGACAAAACTCTTCCACTGTTTTTAAGGCGCATTGGCCAGAGTCATTCGTTTCTTTTTCGTCAGTTAAATTCACTGGAAGACTAAAAAGAGTGCTGTTATCCAAACTAATATGTTCCTCCTCGCACCCAAATTATATTTTGGTATGTTTTTCAGATATTTAAAGTAACGTAAGGTAACTTACAATTTAGCAATTAAAAAGAAAAAAGGACTCCTTGTTGGAAGGAAGATCATTAACATTTTCTTCTTCATTCAGTATTATAGCTTTGTTCAAATTACATACACAACAGCTCTCACTCCATGACAACAGGATAACAACAAACTAATTTTAGTGGCAAGATCAGCAGTTAGTAGCTACTGGCATAATACACTTCAATAGCTTTAGCAGAAGAATAGTACACATTTAATGTGCAAGATAGCCAATTAGCATCTAACCCTGGAGATTTCAGTGACTACTTGCTGACTGAAGAAGTTTTACCGCTCTCTTTCTCTATTTTCCTCCCCCCTTCTTTCTTTTAATGTGATAGTTGCTTTGCATAAGGATAATAACCAGGAAATCCATAACGCTTTATTTTTTTTAAAAAGAGAGAAAGAGAGAGATGGATGAGGGCATTAAGAAAGCAACCTTCATTTTTCTCTAGTGTGGAATAAATTATAGCCAAATTTGGCTATTTCAATTGAACATAACGATTAAGATTGTAAAATCTTTAAAAACAAAACTATGAGTAGAAACCGGGATGGCAAAGAAAAAAATAATAAACGAGGGAACTCTTAAGGCTTCTGCATCTAAAAGTTCAATGGATCATTTATTACAGGGAGGTAAACTGAGGTCCCAGGATGATTAATATGGCCTCCCAAGTCCCTTGTTTGCTTTCAGCCTTTAGACATCCTCTCCTCCACAACTAATATTCATGAACTTGGCAAACAGATCGGTCCCTGACATTTTGAAGTAGGAAACATATGAAAAATGTAATATAAACCTTAAAATATGCCTAACAAAGTTTTGAAAACAAAGAAAAGCATCTTATTTTCCCACCCAACAACCAGAAAAGTTATTCTTTCCATCAACATTCTTTGTGTCACTATTTCAATATTGTATCAATATTCAGTATTATTTAAATGTTCTATGGCCCCAACCATCAAATAATGAAACAAAATGGAAATATGAAATGCAGCAACTCTGAGCCTTTCTGTACTTGCATCTAATCCAGCTCCTTCTTTTTTCTGTAGCATTCTCATCATGCTGTCTTCATCTTCTTCCCAGCCCATACCTGAGGCAGCCTTAAGTCTTAGCTGTTCCAGTTTTGAAGTTGTATTTTTCCCCTTAAGCAGCCAACAAGCCAAGGCAGCTTTACTGTTTGTATAATCTGACATGCTTCATTAACTATTCTCTTGGTGGCACAATCAAGGGACTGCTAGGGAATGAGATCAATCTAGTTTTTCCCAAGGAGACTGGCCACCTTTAGCTGGTGGGGGCATTCCCTGCCCAAGTCCCTAGACAGTATCCTCCAGCATCCAGCGACATCAAACCACCTGAACAACAGCTGATCAACAATGAGGAAGACTGCAGGAGTGGGAGAAAGGTGTAGGAGTGGGAGGAAGGTGCAAGAGTGGGTGCAGGAGTGGGAGAAAGTCTACCCCCCTGTGTGTGTGTGTGTCTGTCTGTCTATCTGTCTGTCTGTCTGTCTCTCTCTCTCTCTCTCTGTTTCTCTCTCTCTCTCTCTGTCTCTGTCTCTCTGTCTCTCTCTTTGCCATATTGAAACTTAACACCAACTGCACTTGTCAATTATTGTTTGATCCTCTTTTGAATATAGGGTTAGGACTTTTCAAAAATATTACTAAAGTCACATTCAGCTTTTTAAATAACATGAATATAATACTCCAGAAGAATAGTATAGCTTTTTCACCCCTTTTGAACAGAGCGCAACTCCCACCACCACTACTATCACCAAAAGAAGCCGAACTATCAACCAATGTCAGACAGTAGTAGGTCTCTCTTTGAATACAAAATGCTTGTGTGACAACAGAATGAGTGTTGACAGAAAATCTAAGAGTTTGCAGACAGCTGGAGACCATATTACCCAATCAAAAAAGGGACAGTCATATAACTATGTTCAGTAGGACCAAATTCCACCCATAAGAATGTCTCCAAAATTTGTTTTCCTTTTGAACGTTTTTAAAAAATAAGTGTTTTATCTTCAAATTGAATGAGACGAAGTTGAGAAAAATGCAGAAACATTAATGCCATACAGAACAGTACATACAGTAATACCCTTAGTACTCTTCAAATTACCACACATCTTGTTGTTTACTGTTTAGCCTTCCATCTTCCCTAAGCTCCTGATATTAGTGCATACTAAAACTGTTAGATCTACAGTTGAGGCTATGTGAGTAGGAGTTCCACTCCTTTATGAGACTTCCAGGTGTCCTTTCATCCTAGAGTTTCCAGGTATCTGAACAGATAAAGGAGGATAGTGGAGAGAAAAGGAAGAGACACTGTTTAACTTTCTTGGCATCCATTTTGGCATGACAAAAATTACAGCAAAAAAACAGCAAAACCATATACTTGGGTTGACATATACATGAAATTACATGTAATTTTCAGCATCAGAAAAACTGGTTTTTCAATTGCAATATTTTCCCAACAGATCTTTATGTTCAAGAATATATGCCAATGATAATACAAAACTGACAACAATGCGCTTTTCAAATTTTACCATAGAAACACATGATGAGTCATGTGATCTACCAACTACAGCGATGCTAGATTTGAAGGTGTTGGGTTTAAGCCAATTGGTGGAGTCAGGAAGTAGACAACATAAATCTAGTGTGTTGATGAGTGTGGAAAAGAACCAAGCAGACAATTTATAAGATCACATTGCACAAAAATGTAAATGGCTACTGTAGCAAAAACAGCCCAAAATAATAATTTAAAAAAATCATAGAAAAGCCAGACAATATATTATTTTAAGGCTGTGCCTGCCAGTTTGAGGACATGAAGAAAAGAACGAGGATATGACCTCCTTTTGCCAGGCATTTGTTAACTCTGTCTTATTCTCATCGCCTTTCTGCATGTCCTCCAGCTTTGCTCCAGAAAACCTTCAGAGATTTGTCTAGTAGAACAAGAGAGAAGAAACCTGGTGGCTATCAGAAGATATTCTTAGTCTGTAAGGGACCATAGACAATTGTTGCTGATTTGAAATAATGTTTCCTTTCAGAATTATAGGAAATCTGTTATTCCCATTTTTTTTTAATTTAAAAAGAAGTGATAAAAAAAGAAATTGCCATAAAAATGCTTCATATTTACTGGCCCTATCTATGTTTTGCTCAGAAAAGCAGAAAACATAAACCAGAAATCCATCTATTGGGAAAGCAGAAAGATTTATACCTGAACTGAATATAGCTGTAAAGGAAGGATGGGCAGCATTCTGCATTCTAGGGTGTTTAACCTCAACTCCCATATCCATCATCAATATGGATACTGATAATGGTGCAGGCCACTAACAAATCTAGAGAAAGTATAAAGAAGCAGTGTCATAATTCAACTACAGCTCTTTTGCTACTACTGGGCCAAAGTAGCCACTACCCTTCTTGAATCAGCACAAAACAGGGGCAGCATTGCCAATCTCGACCCTTACCTCTATTGGCATCACTTCCACATTTGCGATGTCCTGATTTATTTGTGGTGTTAATGGATTGTCACTGCAGTTTTGCAGCTACAGTGCTCCTTTTCATCCTGACATCATCCACTTGAAAGAACGTTAAGCAATGGGGTGGGGTATATATGTCAACTTGAAGGAAATGAGTCTGATTTCACAAACCCGTGTTTTTCTAGAGCTGATTTGCCTGGCCCTTCTCTTACACCCATTTCAGCATCTTCAAAGTTAAAATAATGTGAAATAAAGAAATGTGGAGAAAGACTACAGCAGAAATAGCAGCAGAGAATAGAGCAGCTGAGCTTGCCAGGATTTAGATAGCTACTTCTCTTTTTTGCATTCAAGTCAGTCTTGATTCCTGGCAACTGCCAGGAGTAGTCCCTGTGTTTTGCCTTTGTTTTTTTCCCTAGGGCTAAGAGCAGTGGTGGGTTACGGCCGGTACACCCCAGTATGGGCATGCCGGTGTCTACTGGGGGCAGCAGGCACCGTTCCAGTATGGTACTTTGGAAAGCCCAACCGTGTTCCTTACCTATATTTGACCCAACTAGGCCATTTGCACACACGCATGCAGCATACGGCGCCTGCGCGATGCTCTGCCAAGCATCTGGAGCATCGCAGGGTGGTGGTACTGCATGTGGGTGCAGCGTACATGTACATGGTGGACAATCAGCCCTGTCACAGCATACTAGTTGCAACGGGATCCGGAACCCACCACTGGCTAAGAGAAAGTGACTGGCTCAAAACCACTTAGCCATTTTCATACCTAAAGTGGGGTTAGGACTCAACGTTCTTATTCTGTTCCAATGCATTAACCACCACACCAAACTAGATCTTTGATGGCTTCTCTAGAACCAGAGAAACTGTACCTGACTAGCTGCTGAACAATGACTCTCTTTTTATTTTCTACTTCAGGGAACTCAAGAAGTGTACTTCGAACATCATGTGCTGCTCTCTGAAGATTAATGAAAGACAAATGTCTCCTGTATGAAAAGAGAGTCCTCTTTTAATATCTCTTTGCTCACAGCTATTGTTTGGTAGCAGTTTTATTTTCCTGATAAACTTGACTGTGTTATATTACCTGAGGAGAGGAATAGTTTTATGCCAATGAGCACATTTAGAATTTTGAATCAATGTTATGGGCCTTATCACAAAATGGCTGCCATGGTGTATGTCAGTCCAGTTACAGAACATGTTGAGTGAGTATTCTCTATCACAGACATCAGTTTGGGAGAGGAGGTTTGAAAATGTTCAAAACAATAATCATAACCAATATCAGAAGTCCTGCCTCTCTCTTTTTTTAAAAAAGAAGTGTATTGCATATGCAACACAAGTAAAAAAGAGGTTGAGATCATTCCAACCCTCTAGCTTCCCAGGCAGAAGTGGGTTGCTCCTAGTTCGGCCGAACTGGTTGTGGAATTCAGCCTGGGTCACAGAACTGGCAGCGACCCAGACCTTCCACGCCCCAGAACCGGTTCCCTCACTGCTGCTGGACTGCCGCCATTTTGGTTTTTTGTGACTGCGCATTCGCAAAGAACAATTTATTTTGAAAAGTGCACGCACTCACAGTGCCCAACTGGCACATGGGGGGGTTGCAAACCAGTAGTAAAACCAGCAGCAACCCACCCATGTTCCCAGAGTACCTGCTACCCCACTTATTGTATTATATTATTTTTCTGGAGAAGGGGGCACCCTTTTAAACAAAGGCAGTGGGCTGTAGTCATGCAGCATGTTTCTTTTTTTAATACTATTGACTTATATGGGATCCAGAAGCATTCTCAGAAATCAGGATGTTAAGCCAGGTTGGTGCTGTGGCCGTCTTTGCATGATACCCATTTCTAAGTTGAAAAGAAATTAAGGATATAAAAGAAATTAATGTCAAGCATAGGCAGGATAATGAGAAGTATCTGCAGACATCACACTGCTTAACCCTAATATTTTAAAATGGCCTACAAAATGGCAGTGCTGGGGGACAAATGAAGATTAGCCGACATCTGCTACAGTTGTTTTCCACAGATGAGTTTCCATATAACAGATGAGGCAGGCACACAAACTGTAACATCTCCTTTGCAGATGTCTTCTTCTGCTGTATCATTCAATGGCAAGACGTGACAATGGTAACACTGAGGACGGGGGCCGAGGGTTCTACAGTACTTACCCATCCATCAAACTGTTAATTGTACATAGTTTACATATGTACTTAAAATGAAGGTAATGTTCATCAAGAACATTGCTGCCCAAGAAACTGCTTGTTTGCCCACACTGATATCATCACATAACCAAAAGTCCTTCCATGTGCAAAGAATACCTGGTACAGTCTTTGCATGCCTCCATAATGCTGTATGAGTTGTGGCAATTTTCACAGGGGAAGTAAATTAATCTTAGAAGTTGATGAGCTTCACAACTGCTTCATAGGAAATTCAGCTAAGACAAATTGACCTCCCGGCAACAAACACACACAATACTCCTTCCTCCACTTATGTTCCCCACCACAATAACCCTGTAAGGTGAATTGGACTAAGAGAGGGAATGACTGGCCCAAGATCACTCAGCTGGTTTCCATGCCTAAGGTCAGGATTCAGGCGGTTCGGACCGGTTCAGGTCAACCGGTAGCTCTGACAATCTGGTTGGCCCACTCACCCACCCCTGCGCTTGACTTACATATATCCTCCCAGCTGATTTGTGCAGCAGAGTGGATTGCCGCCCCTCAGCTGTTATTCCACAGAAGTAACATGGAAGGTAAGTCTTGTTAAAACTGGTGACGTGTGCAGAGCGAAGCACGCTACCACCAAACTGGTTGTTAAATTGGCAGGATCCTACCACAGGCTAAGGCGGGATTAGAACTCAATGGTATCTTGATTTCTAGCCTGGTGCCATAATCCCTGGCTCTCTTTGTAATAGTAATTATAGTAATGTTTCCTTTTTTATTATTTTTTATTTCTTTGTCCATGTGAAAAGGGAAAAAAGCAAGGAAGGAAAGGTCATGTCCATTCCCCCAGTCCCAAATTGGCCAGCTAGTGAGAATGCTAGTTTGCTCAAGGGGGAAGAATTGTGAATACATTCAAAGAGCATTGCAGTTGTACAAAACGTGTTATTGAGAGACAAAAGTAGCAACCATATGGAAACAGCCTGGATTTTTTTTTAGCAATGAATTCCTGCTATTAATGAAATATAAAACAATTTCCTTGAATTACAAGTGCAAAACAAGCTATGTAAAAAAAAAACCTTGCAAAAGAAGAAAATAAGCAGCAAGTTGCTGTCTACATTTCAGAAAATGATTTTCTTATTGTTGTTACTTTGATTCATTTTTAGAATGCATAGCTGCAATATAAATATTTCATCCCATTCTGCCTACACTTCAGATACACCATGTAGAGAATGCCAACATAAAGCTAAAAAAACCTCAAGTATTACAAATAGATTAAAATCCAGAAGAGGTTTGTTTGACAGCCAAGCAATTCATCTAACAAAGCTTGTTTTTGTATGCAGCTTTGATTGCCATACAGGAAAGTAAGATAAGAAATTCCACACATACACATACCCGCACATAAAATAAGAGAAAGAAAATGTCTATGTTAATCAGGAGATTTTTCCCCACCTTGTATGCCTTTTGTGCATATTTAGATAACACAGACAACCATTGTTGTCATCTCTGCCAGAATGCATCTGTAAAAGATGTGTGATTTTATATCGTTCATTCATTTATTCGATTTAGAGGCTGTGCAACATTAAAAGCAAGAAGACAATAAAACCAAAAGGAATGAAAATCATGTGAAGGTAGAAGAAAGAAGATAGTAAAATGGATAAAATTCAATAGCAGCTTGATGCCACTATATCCCCATGTTGTGGAAATAGCTAAGCGTTCAAGGTCTTTTGAACATCTTTGGGGTGGGTACTCTGTGGGGAGATGCTGTTCCAGAGGGCGACCATTACAACAAAGAAGACAGGTCTGGAGAGTTGACAATCTTTGATTGAAAAGAACTGGAGCACACCTATAATGGTCAGTCTTACAGGCAAAAACTATTAGAGAAGCAGTTCTTAAGATAACTAGATCCTATGCTGTGAAGAGCTTTAAAGATAACATGTACTTTTAATTTGCACCCCAAAACAACCATCAATGAATACATCATCTGGAGCAGTGGTATATCATGGGGATTCTGACATATGTCCATTATTCTCTCTACCACTGCACTAATAGTTCTGATAGTTACAGTACAATAGTAGAGTTAGAAGGGACCTTGGAGATCTTCTAGTCCAACCCCCTGCCTATGCAGGAAACCCTATACCATTTCAGACAAATGGCTATCCAACATCTTCTTAAAGACTTCCAGTGTTGGGGCATTCACAACTTCTGGAGGCAACTTCTGTTCCACTGATTAATTGTTCTAACTGTCAGGAAATTTCTCTTCAGTTCTAGCTTGCTTCTCTCCTTAATTAGTTTCCACCCATTGCTTCTTGTTCTACCCTCAGGTGCCTTGGGGAATAGTTTGACTCCCTCTTCTTTGTGGCAACCCCTGAGATATCGGAACACTGCTATTATGTCTCCCCTAGTCCTTCTTTTCATTAAACTAGACATACCCAGTTCCTGCAACCGTTCTTCATATGTTTTAGTCTCCAGTCCCCTAATCATCTTTGTTGCTCTTCTCTGCACTCTGTCTAGAGTCTCCACATCTTTTCTATATCGTGGCAACTCAAACCGAATGCAGTATTCCAAGTGTGGCCTTATCAAGGCATTATAAAGTGGTATTAACACTTCATGTGATCTTGATTCTATTCCTCAGTTTATGCAGCCTAGAACTGTGTTGGCTTTTTTGGCAACTGTTGCACACTGCTGGCTCATATTTAAATGGTTGTCCGCTAGGACTCCAAGATCCCTCTCACAGTTGAACAATATCTGATAGTTGTTCTTTCCTGTGCATATCAATTGAAAATACTCAAGAAGGAGAGCAACTCCTGTAAATCAGACTCTGAATTGGAGAAACAGCTCAGAACTGGTAGGCTCTTGGATACGTCCAGATGAACATCAGAAAGAGTAGGTCCCTATTGTAGGATGTGTTTGCAGGGCTGGAGCCAACTGTTAGAGCAGGCTAGCTCAGTTGACCCGAAGTCTGAGCAAGAAAATATTCTAAGCCCTCATTTGAAAAAGAAAAAAATTAAGTGAATAGATTTAATGCAAAATAAAGATGCACAGTCAGAAAAGTTAGAGCTATAAAAGGAGTTGAGAGTCAGCTAGAAACAAGTTTCAACCTTGGACCTGATTTCTTAAATCTTCTCCTCTTCTAATTCCATGATTGATTTTCGGAATGATACATTATCTCCTAGATCTTGGAATGAACTTCATGGAACTTTGGCTTTTAGAATAATAAACTTGTCTGTTTTTCCTTAGCTCTCACATTCCAGCACTGTGATGAGATTTATAGCTACTAAATGTATTATCTTTGTCTGGCTTCCTGTATTCATAATTGTTGGCACAGGACAGGACTTGTGGACAATCCGTAAAGGTACCTTGACTGATGACACTGAAGGTCACCTAGAAGTCCCAAAAGACCAAAAGGCATGCACCGGGTTCAGGGGTGAGTTCCGGCTTCTTCTACTGCCAGTTCACTTGGGGATGTGCTTTTGGGGTGCGCATGTGCTTTGGGGCGTGCACACTTGATGCACGCTATACACGCATGTGCAGTAGGTAAAAAAATGCTTCTGCACATGCATAAAAGCAAAAAACCAGATGGCAGCACCTATGGTGCCACCAATAAAACCGATTCAGCGGCATGGCCAGCCAAGTTACTACCTACTCGGCTGAACCGGGCCAAACAGGTAGGAACCCACCTCTGACCAGGTTCCAAAGAATGTCATGTCAAATGACCAATGCCATTTCTGTCTGTACTCAGTTCTAAAAGTGGACTGCAAGCATTTAGGAAATCCATTTCAACTTTGTAGCAGATTACCTACTATCTTTCCTACTCTCCTGGCCCTTCAGGAGATGTGAAGACATGGCTCTGCCAACTTGCATGGGGCTTATGGAGTGTTATGCAACCCTGTGGATCATTTGCTTTAATTTTTAACTTATTCTATTTTTGCTTTTATGTGGTTCTCATTTTACTGATGTATTTTTTTTTATAGTTTTAAGCTTTTAGCTATAAACTATCCAGTGTCATTCAATGGGCAGATAGATATATAGGGGAGGGGGAGGGAGGGAGGGAGGGAGGGAGGGAGGGAGGGAGGGAGGGAGGGAGAGAGAGAGAGAGAGAGAGAGAGAGAGAGAGAGAGAGAGAGAGAGAGAGAGAGAGAGAGAGAGAGAGAGAGAGAGAGTCTTATTTACAACCTTTCCTCGAAAGAAGAAATTGGGAGATCAGCCAATATTTGCCTTGAATGGCTTGTTTGAGAGGTGGCTTCAGAAGAAGTCACGTCACTTTGTCCTTCAAGGCCCCTTGACATCATTTCTCCTTTGATAAAGCATTGATCATTTCCCAAATTAGGCACAATATATGCCCCCTCACAGTTATCTCAATGAGCTAGGTGGGGTATAGATCAATCTTACAAGTTGCAGATGTCATGCCAAAGGCAATCCTTTAACCTTGCAAAGACATTGTGCCATTCATTTTTCAAATCCTGCCCAAGTGAAGTCAACCTCAGAGCAAATGTGAATGGCTTTATTTGCAAAACCGTCACTATCATTTAGAAGAATGATGCAAATAGACATGATAAGATAACAATCAATATTTTTTTCTTTGTTTCTTAAATAGAAGAAGAAGGGTATGGGCATTTTGGTTTGTTTTAATTAGGAGACATCATGCTGGATCCAGCCCTGAATGGACAAATGCTTGACGTTTAAATTTATTTCAAATGATAATCCATAGATCCTGCTAGGATAAATTGTAGCCTTTTCCATTGGTCATCTTGATCTTATCAATCCTTTATTGATTAATCTTCTCTTCTACTCCCCTCAACTCTACCAAGGTTAGTTGCAGTAAAGGTCGAAATGGGATTTCTAGTCCATCACCTGCTAGTCTAGCACCTCGTGGTTTAAGTCAGTCATTACATTTTCCAGGGTTTATAGGATCATCGTATAATCCATGGATCTTTCAAAATTCATAATTTGATGGTATTTCTTTCTTTCTCTGCTTCTTTCTGAAAGTAGAGATATCCAGCTTCCAAAACTGTATTTTTTTCACAAAAGTACTTTTTACACACAAAAAAACTCTATTGCTCTTATTTATGTACCATATTTTTCAGTGTGTAAGACGCACTCCCCCCCCAAAAAAAGTGGATGGAAATGTTTGTGCTTCTTATACAGTGAATGTTGCTGAAGCCCTGCTCACCCACCGGCCCCCATCCTTTGGCCTCTGCCTCCCAGCAATTTGCCTCCTTGCAGCAAACAACAAACACCCTAGTCAGTTTCAGCACAGCCTGATTAAGCATGAACAGATGATTGGCGGTTGGATCTGCCTCCCAGAATACTGCCTATCAGCTGTTCCAGGCTGCAGAGATCGCCACCGCTTATCACCGCCTCTGTGCATCCCATTTTCCGCCTCTGTGTGCCCTCATCACCACCTACCCCCACTGCCTGGAATGGCCTGAAAATGGGGCACGTGGAGACCAAAAATGGGGTGTGCAGAGGCGGCAATAGGATGGGTGGTGATGGGTGGTGATGATGGCGATGGGCAGTGGTGATCCCCACAGCCTAAAACAGCTAATAGGAGGTATTACGGGAGGCAGATCCAATTGCTAATCAGCTGCTTGTGCTAAATTAGGCTGTGCTGAAACTGACCAGCCTGTTTGCTGTTTGCTGCAAAGAGGCAAATTGCTGGGAGGCAGAGGCAGATTTATTTTTTCTTGTTTCCTCCCCAAAAGCTAGGTGCATCTTATAATCCAGAGCATCTTATAGTCCAAAAAATACATGATATCTTTATGAACCTGGCTAAGTTTGTCATTGCCTTCCTCTCTAAAATTAATCTGATAACTTATTTGAGAGTGCCGTCACAACTTACAGAATTCCAATTGCACAAAGATCTGGAGTGCATAGAAATCTTTGCTATAGCTGTAGCTTCTGCTGATGCTTTTATTCATGTTCCACCCACAAAAAGCCAGAGGTATAAGAACATAATGCTCTTGCCCCTCTGTCAGCCTTTCCTGACAGCTCTTCAGACAGGAAACCAAAACCATGAATGTTAAGTTATAGTAATAGAATCTTGCAAGTCTGAAAGCACTCCCTACCAAAACCTTTATTTTTCAGAAAATTAGGAAGGCTCCCTTCTAAAATATTTTCTCTACTTCATCCTTCCTTTGGGTTCAGATGTCTCTTATCAGATGGCTGTCTTGGCTGAGGTTCTTCCTTCTGTCTCCCGATGTTATTCTCACAGCCCATTATACCCTCTCAGACCCCAGATGTAAATAGAGAGTAAACTTATAGCACTCATTTTGCTTTGTGTCAAATTGCATATTTAGAGCACACGCTCTGTACCCAATAAAGCACATGATAGGATATAGTAATCTACTCTAAGATAGTACTATAAAAAGTATTATTTAAGAAATAAAAATTATTGTGAAAGTATTTAATTTGAGCTCCAGTGATAAAGTGATGCAATAATTATTCCTTTGTTGCTTTTGCTTTGTTTATAACAATTTAAAATTAGCTACTGGTTTATTTTTAACCTGCTTATCATTTTAGTCCAAAGCCATTTATAAAGGGAAGGTAGAAGAAATGGGGACAAATGGTGTGATAAGCTCATGACACTGTGACTTCTGAACTATTGTCTGATGCCAGGATGATTTAAAAAAAAAAAAAAAAAGTGGCTGTGCCATGATGTTCTGATGCATGCTTTGTCATTTTTCATCACCATGATTTGATGGGACACTTAGGATTTTAGTAGATATATTTTATTTTGCATAGATTTCAATGGATTTTAATTTCATATACCATCTAGGTATAGGACAGGTGGTATAGAAAATATCTGTGAGGTATCGTAACCAATTGCAGTGTTTTCACAGAGGGAGTTAGCTGTGTAACAGCAAAGTAAATGTACCAATTCAATTAAAATATCCAAGTCCTCCCTCACTATCGGCTTAATCTAACTCCCAGGTTAAGATAGCTAAGCAGGTAGTACACATAATGTTTTATTTTATTTGAAACCCGTAATTTTATTTGCTTATTTATTTATTTAGTTTGTGAAGCATGTAAAAAAAAACAGGTATAAGTATAAACATAAATATGAAGACAGTAAATGGGTATGAATACATGGAGACAGTAGGACAGGGACAGTAGGCACGCTGGTAAACAACTCAAGGCAGGGAACATATCAAAAATACATTACAATCTGTAGATATTATGCATTATAACGCAAGACGATTGGGGTGGGATGGCTGAGGAATTTGTATGTTTCCAGTGTTGAATTAGAGCTCCCATTATCCCTAAGAATGGAGCCAGAGGTGGGTTCATACCGGTTTGGCCCGGTTTAGCTGAACTGGTAGTGGTATGCAGAACTGGCAGCGATCCAGGATGGGCACCCTGGTCGCCACTGTCACCACCATCATCTTTTTTTTTTAGTTCTGTGCATGCGCAGAACAATTTCCATTAAACTGTGCATCCAGCGTGCATTGCAAAGCACGCCCACGAGCAAACCAGTAGTAACACCAGCCAGAACCCATTCCTGGATGGATCATGTTTGGTGGGAGCTGCTCCCACATCTAGCACATCATAATGTAATAGAAGAGCAGGCCTTGGGTAAATGGTGTTTTTGGTCCCTAATCCCCCCTTCCCCCCCAAAAAAAATACACACATAGCCTACTCTAATCACCACGGGCCTTTCAAAACAGCCAAAGAGAAACTACTGCAAATTCCACATTTTAAAGGGCTGCTTCTCAGAGTACCAATGCTGTAGACAAATCTTTGGTTGGAGATCTGGAAAGCTTTGCCCTTGCTGATTTTCTGCAAATCATTGAAGACAAAATTGTTTCAGGGTTTTTTCCTTGATCTTATGTTCCTCCTTTCATTTTTTTAAAATCGTTTATTGTTAGCTAATGGTTGGGGTTTTCTTTTAACCATTGTTACATGTTTGTTTCCCTCCGCTTAAATGAGACAGTGAGTGTTTTAACTTGCTTCACTTATGTTCTATAAATATAAGAAGTGTGAGGTTTTTTGATTACAGCAAGCAGGGTAAAATGTCTTTCATTATATTTGGAGTACATTTGCTGTACTCCAAATGTCTTTCTTCTTTCTCTAACTTTATAGATAGTCTTTGTAGCTTTCTTATCAAATTAAAACTGGTTTGCCATAGTCTTCTTTCAGAAGTATTTTGATTTCTTAGTCCACAGGCCACAACTTTATTTATTTTATTAATCAAATTTATATAGCTGCCCATCTTATCATGAGTGATTCTGGATAGTGCACAACAAATGGACAAAACCACATCTTAAAAAATAGTTTTATAAAAAAATAAAACTCACATTAACATTGAGGTTTCCCGGTCATCTCCCTAAATCCTAGAAAATATAAACTTGAGGAAACATTTTGCTGTTTCCCTCTTGTTGAAATGCACTTTATCAGCGGTTCAAATCATGAACAATTTCTCATATGCTGTTGTACAAAAACTTTAGTACAAATATCAGAAATAAAAACAATTACAATCTCTTATAGAAATGTGTAGAAGTCAGCAAGAAGTCAAATACTAGTAGTAAAGTACTAAAAGGAAAGAAAGGAATGTTCTCATACATTTTAGAAATTACACATACATGATGTATGCACTATTAAGTTTAGCTGAACTCTATTTTGTACTGGTAGTCTCTTCTATTATTACTTGAAACAGTAATGGGACCCTTGTATCTTCAGAAGTTACGTGCTTGGAGATCTCCAGAAGGTCTGTTAATTTTTGATTCAGGCCCTGTCGTTCAGCTTTAGATGGCTAGGTTTCACTTCCCTGATTTTTGTCCTATTTCTGTATCAGGTTTTCTCCATCCTATTTCATTCATGTATATTCCTGTTCCAAATTTCACTGTTTGCAACAGTTTTACTTCTCCTTTGCTGCACTTGATCCATGATTCAGCCTGCTGTCACGCATCTAACATCCTTAGACGCATACTTCTTCTAGCCCCTTTGCTGACATCTGCTGTTTTAAGATGACTCTCTCTGGCTATTTTGTACATGGGTTTATTTGTTTATTTCTGCTATCCTTGCAGAATGTCTTTTTGATCTTGCATAGTTTGGGATTTTATCATTATATTGCTAAATTTTAGATATGATTCATTCTTTTGTTCCAGGGGAACCTGGCTGAAGAAGATGTTCCTAACAGACATGGTCTTCTTTGTGTCTTCTGTCTGTAATTTTCTGGGGGAAGAGGAATGTACATCCTAAGAGTATAGCATAAGAACATAGCATGTATGTGCTTGGATAATTGTACGTATTAAGTGAAACTTTGGGGCTCAGATATAGCAATAGCAATAGCAATAGCAGTTAGACTTATATACCGCTTCATAGGGCTTTCAGCCCTCTCTAAGCGGTTTACAGAGTCAGCATATTGCCCCCAACAACAATCCGGGTCCTCAAGATATCCTTGTATAGACTCATATGGAGCAATCCATAGGAAGGGTTGCGTAATAGAAACTGGGAAGGTGCTGCCTGTAGGGAATGTCATCACCGGGAGGCCTGGGGCTGGACTTTTTCTGTTGCTGCCCCCCTTTTCTAGAATAACAATGTTCCCCCAACATCAGATAGACCTGGCAGTTCCAGGAGGACTTTTTGGAGGGGGCTAAAGGGATTCATGATAGCCTCTCCCAATGAGAATGGTATCATGATTGTTCTTGTCACGTGCTATGCTATTTATTACATGATTATTTTATTATTTTGTTCTGTTTCTACTGTTTTGTTTAGTTTTAATTTTACAGGTACTGTGGAGATCTGAGTGTAAGCCACTCAGAGTTAGGCACTGGCCTATATACCTAGTAAACAAGTAAATTAATATGTTGTAGAACTTCACCCTTCATATATGAAACAAAATGGCCCTTTTTGTGAACATCTCTGTAGAGTTCTGTGATTTTGTGCAATTTGGATACTTGTCAACAGAATCCAAGAAAGGGGAGACAAAGTCGTGAGAGGCAGATTGACAAGGTTGCCCATGCCAGAAGCTATAGACCTTCCTTCCTTCCATAGACCTTCCTTTCCCCAAATAGCAAAACTACATATTTCAGTGCTTCATTTGACATATCTGGATAATGAGTGTAAATAACTATCTGAATTAGTAAAATAATCCATGCCAACACTTTAAAAGTCTAGCTATGGTTCGCATCGTTCAGCTGTTATTCTTGGTCCCCTTCATTCCCAAAACTTTGAGAACTAAAGTATAAAAATTGCATGCCAAAGTTTCATAACTGCAGGAGCAGAGTAATCTTTTTTTTCCAGCCCATACCATCCAACTGCTGGCAGACTAAATTTCTTCTTAAAAACAATCCATTTATAACTTATTGCTCTTCTAATCTACAGTGGCTGCCTTAAATCTGGTAGCCTCCAGAATGAAGGCATCAAATTGGAGAAAAGGTGATCTAGGTGGACAGTTCATAAATCCCAAATACATGAATAGAACAGTTATCCCTTCAATATTTTCCTTTCGGGTGTTCCTTCGTGTTATGAATTCCCAATAGCAGGTTAAATTGTGCAATTGGGAAAATGAAAAAAAAAAAACTACTCGCAGGATGAATTTGGGCAGTGTTGGGCAGTGATAGAAGAGTTGTTTCTAACTCTCACCACTTTTATAAGTTTATGGGAATCTCTTGGAAGAACCATGCGGTGCTATTCATAGCTGGTTTTCCTCACTTATCCATTCCCATTTTATGTTAATAAAGCAGATTGCCAACCCTGATTAAAACCAGGTTTTATTTTTGCAGCTTTCATTATAATTCCTTTAGATCATTAATACCACTTTCTGGTATTAATGATCTAAACCAAAGGATACTCCATTTCAGAGATTATATTCAGCAGGTTCTGACCAGTTCTGGAGAATCGGTAATGAAAATTTTGAGTAGTTCAGAGAACCAGTAAATACCTCCTCTGACTAGCCCCGTCCCCATCTATTCTCTGCTTCCCAAGTCCCAGCTGATCAGGAGGGAATGGGGATTTTGCAGTAACCTTCCCCTGGAGTGGGAGTGGAGATTTTACAGTATTCTTCCCCTGCCATGCCCACCAAGCCACGCCCACCAAGCCATACCACACCCACCAAGCCACGCCCACAGAACTGGGAGTAAAAAACATAATAATCCCACCACTGCTCCATTTCATCAGGAAGAAGTATATGTTGTTGAAAAAGATGACAGAAGTTGTGGGTTCTCCGACATTGGGGTTTTTAAAGAAGAGATTGGACAATCATTTGTCTGAAATGGCATAGGATCTTCCTGCTTGAGCAGAGGGCTGGACTAGAAGACCTCCAGGGTCCCTTCCAACTCTGTCATTATGTTAATTTATATTTTAATGCATACCCAGGTATTCCATGTCTATAAAATACTGTACATCATTTTAAAAGATGTTGTGGTAGGACAGCAGCATCATTGATTTCTAGCCTGCTCATATCAGCTGAAAATATCATTTTCCTAAATAATAGGAAAAGGAGTCTTTCCTAAATGCCATACCGGAAATGCAGTCCTAGCTGCATCACTGAAAGCAGCCACTGGACTAGTAGCAAGAACCGTTTTCTCCTTCGGAACAAAAGCAACAGACATTTGTAGGAGGGATCACTGCTTCCCATTTGGCTGCTGCTTAAACAAGTTTGGCACAGGTTTTCAAAACCCTGCATTGTTTTAAATGCTTGCAAAACCAGTTTGCATAGGGTAACACCATGGCTAAAGAAATACAGTATGCAACCAGAGTGATAGAAGCTCTTGCAGGCAATTTGGATTTTTAATATTTCCCCATTTCAAGTAGTAAAAGGAGTTCTACCAGGTCTGGCTAAGGAGAGAGATCTTTCCTCTCACATGTCCCTTCTTTATTTGATTAGTTTATACTATAATATACAAAGAGAATACAAAAGCAAATATTAGGGAAATTAGGAAAGGAAAAGGGGAAATGAATAGTGGGGGAAAGGAAGGGAAAAGCAAAAAAAGGCATGGACATGCAACTTCTTTACTGCAGTAAAATAAGGCATTAAGATCTACCTTCAACTTTTTCCTTTTTCATAATAATATAAACTATAGAATAGAATAGAATATTCTAGAATTCTATTCTATTTTATTTTATTCTATTCTATTCTAATAGAAACTATCCAATTGCAACTATCTAATCTAAATCTATCTAATCAGTAAAACCCAAGGTCAAAGATTTAACTTTTTCTACCTCTAGCACAAAGTCCAGAAGTGGTTTCCAAGTTGAAGTAAAGGTGTTTGTATTTTTTTTCTTTAATCAGAGCAATCAGAGCAATCTCTGCTAATGCCCATTCTTTATTCTGAGTTTATTTAGCTTAGCCATTTTAAGATATGTGGATTTCAATTCCCAGAATGTTGGCAGCGGACTTCTAAGAGTTGAAGTCTACCCTTCTTAAAAGTTGCCACTTTTGAAAAACACTGATTTAGACTGTGGGTCTGGACCCAATCTTTGCCTTTGCTCTGGAATGAAATGCACAGCACCTGGTTTCTTTGGAGCTCTGATATTTGATACCCTATAAATTTGTTTTGTTAACCTTTTATATTGGGTTGTCACTATGGTCCTACAATTAAGGAGCCAAACTCTAATGTATGTCGTGGGGTTGTAGCTGGAAGAGGTGGGATGATAACATGTTTGTGATTGTATGATCAGGTGTTTTTTGTATATCACCTTGAGTAGAACATGCTTTTGTATATACCCTTGAACTTCTACAGCAGGGGTGTCAAATTCGATTTCATTGAAGGCTGCATCAAGGTTGTGTTTGACCTTGGAGGCCAGGTGGGTGTGGCCAGGGTGGGCATGGCCAGCTTGACATCACTTGTGTTGGGGGTGTCTGTGATGACCTGAGCACTCGGTCACACAGCCAGCGAAAACAGGCTCCCGAGCTCCATTTTCAGCCACGACAGCCTCCTGCCACCCTCCGCCAGTGAAAATGGAGCTCCATGCATGGCCCCCATGAGCTCTGTTTTCCCTGGCAGAGAGCAGTAGGAGGCCAGTCCTTTGCTGTTTCTAGGACAGCCCCATGGGCCAGATCTAAGCACCCTGTGGGCCAGATCCGGCCCTCGGGCCTTGAGTTTGACACACCTGTTCTACAGAAAACATTCAATATAAATCTAGTGACAAGTTGAAAACAAAACAACTAAATACTACTCCAGAATGGTACATGCTCCATCTCCAGTTCTATTTCCAGACATAATACTGCCATTTTCAGGCAAAATCTATCCATGCATCTAAACCAGGAGTATCAAACTCACGTCACAGCACGTGACACATCCAGCCCATGACCCATAAGTTTGACACCCCTGATTCTAAACCATTTTGATCCACAGTTCTATTCTCTGGATCTGGATTTTAAGAAACATCCAATGTTTGGAGCACCCATGAACCTGGGTAATTTTGCTTGCCTTTGCTGGCTTCTTTCCTCTTCTGACATGTGACAGATGATGTTAAGAAAATCAGGAACTGCATGAGGTAACGGACCAAGCAAAACAGTGGCCAGTATTATTATTATTTTACGAGGTCTATGTGCATCTAGGTTTTCTCAGGAAATAAAAATGAAGAACTACTGCAGCTGAATGTTTTATTTGGATATTGTTTCAGAAAGGACAAAATAGGTGTAGAGGCATCCTTTGCAATGGGAGTAAAGGGAATATCTGACAGCATTTTAATAAATTTTAATAAATGAAAAGAAAATTTAAGAGAGAATCCATAACATATTCCAGTGGGCCTGTGAGTTCATGAAAGGAATTGCTTCAGGATTCTTAGTTATCTTGACCGCTTCTCTGTAATGTAATCCATTTGTCCCACTTTCCATCAATGTGGAAAAGTGTTATAGAGTGATCCTTTGCAATGCGTGGGAGCTTGTTCAAAGCACAGTTTCACTTCTTTGTACAGTTGCTTTAGAAGCCACTTAGGCCTGTTGCTGTGTAAATGCTTGCACACCTGCATTGCTAGCTGGGAAAGAAAATCCAAGGGCAGAGCCCTAAGAGCTATTGCAAAACCACTGCACAGCTCTAAATTGGAAGCCATTTGGTAGCAGATTTTCCAACCATTTTTATTATAAGCTTTTGTGAACTGCAACATACTTCATGAAAGCTTATGCATTTTAATAACAATGGTTGGTGGAGGAGATGCTATGGACTATGTCTAATTAGGTTCTTCTCCTACAATGGCTGCATAACACTATGCAGTTGTACAGAGCTGACAAAGATTATTCTTGTTCCAAAACTGCCAGATGAAGATAAAGAACAGTAAGGTTATTTTATCATCAGGAATTTGCATTTTTCGCAAAGTCTAAATAAAGAAGTGCATTTATAGCAATGGTTGCTTTATTGATTTATTTAACGATGGCATTTTACAGAGCGTATCTACAGAGATAAGTGAAATGGTTGGATTTAGTGTTTGCATACTGATAAAGGAGAATATTTGTAGCACATGGTTGAAAGGAGAAGTCCTTGGTGCTCTCTGAGCTTGGTTGTTTTCTTGCAGATGTTTCATTACTTGAACTAGGTAACATCATCAGTGTGGAAAACAATATTTCCAGAAATTAGATGCCCACTCTTATTTCCATTGGATTTTCATCTTTTCTTTTAGATCCTCCCAGAATTCACTGGCATGAGATAGGAGAAGAGGTCCAAAAAAGGACAAATATTACACATTATGGTATGTCTTTATCATCTCAGGCTCTTTTCTATTTCTGATGGTCTCCATTGGTTTAATGAGATCCGATACATCAATATTGATTCTCAGTTGTTATTTTATATTGATTTTCAGATAAACATAGTTTTCTGACATTTTTATACTTTGTTTTTGTATAATTCTTGTAAAATGGCGTGAAATCCACATCAGTGGGTATGTTTGTGTGGCCCACTAAAATAGTAGGAATAATAGGAATGTAATCAAATTGCTTTGGAATATTATTCTAAGGCTTCTCCCCTACAACTGAGAATCAGACAAAAATGTGCAAGTAAAACAGAGTACATATAAGCAAAGCAGTACAACGTTTTGGTCTAGGTTTGGAGAAAACATCACATTTCAGGTTCCATTGTTTACAGTGCTGTAGAAGAGAATGAGAAGGAAATTGAAGAGTTCCATTCTAGGTGGGTGAGGTTATAAAAATTGTCAGCAAAGGACTTGTTCCAAGAAGAGAGGGGTAACATTAAGTGGATAAAATGCAGACAAAAGGCAAAAAAAGAAAAGAAAAAGAAAATCTGAAACTTGCCCAACAGAAAGCACTTCAAATCAGATGACAAAAAGGCTACATTTTGGACTAGTAACCTACAAAGCCAGATAAAGCCAATAGTGAAATTACAGCGTAGAATTCATGGTAAGCAACGAAGTCAGCTATATTTTGAACCAGTGTCCCTTGTTACTAAAGAGTGTAAAAAGTACCTTTCATAAAGTATGGGAGACAAACACCATTATGAAATACAAAGATTGCCAAGCTACAATTTGTCCCCTAATCTGTTTTTTCCACATCCATTTATCTAACTTTCCAACTACCATTATAATATTTATTTCACGTATTTTGTGTGTCTGTAAATAGGTGCATCTTTGAAATCAGACTTGACTCCTGGAGACTTCCTGGACAAGTCCCTGCAGTTTTCTTCGCCAGGTTTTTCAGAAGTGATTTGTGATTACCTCCTTCCTAAGGCTGAGAGACAGAAACTGGCCCAAGGTCACCGAGCTGGCTTCCTGCCTAAGGTGAGAGAGAACTGAATCACAGCTCTTAACCTAACATTTTTAACCACTGCACAAAACTTGGCTATCAACATATTATTTTAGATTTGTCCAAGTCATGGTTGGTGACATTTTTATTAGGAACAGTCAAATTAACCCAGAAGACTGTACCATGTTTCACATTACTCAGATGTATTGGTTTTATTTATGCTTTCAAAGTTGGATGGAACTAACATCACCTTTATCCTTTGCAATCAGGTATTATCTTACAAGGACACTAAACCAATTTTGTGTTCAATCTACTGTCTCCATTTCAGCACTTATAAATAGCATGGTTTTAAGTGTCCGAATTTATTTTTTTCTTCACTATGTTGCATAATATTGTGGGCTAATAAATAATTCTTGAGAATCAAGTCTACCCACTCTTTAAATAACAAATAAAACTGAACTATTTTCTGCAGAAACACTGTCAAAACAAAACATTTAGCAATGTAAACTCTTCCAAAGATATTGGTTGTTAGTTGGCAGAAAATAAGTGGCTTTTATTCTTTTTAATAAAAAATGTTTTGTTTCCATGTACTATACAGAAGTATGCAGGTGAACAGAGGTTTTCAGTACATTGCTGCATCTTTCTTGTCATTTTAATTATAACCATATTTATCTTATCAACTCAAGTGGAGAAATCTGGACGAGATTTGTGGGAGCTCGAAATTTCACAAAATTAAATTGGAATAGATGAAAAAGAACTCATTTTTCTTGTCTTGATCACTAACATATAGTATATAGAAAAATGCCCATGTCATTTAACTGTTTTTTAAAAAATGATACAGCAATTGAATCTGAGATTTCGATTCTCAATGTTTCACATGACAATGCTGTGTTCTAAGGCTTAACTGCATCAAAATGTTCAAAAATTTTGAAGTTCCATTGATATGCTTACTCTTGAATTAAGATGCTGCACATTGGATTGCATTGTTAATATTTTTCTTTTCTTGTTTCTTTGAATTAGTGTTGATTCCTGGTGACTGTGTGGACAAATCAACCAATGGAACAGAAGTTGCCTTTAGAAGTTGCGGGAGCTTCATCACTGGAAGCTTTCAAGAAGAGACTGGACTGCCATCCGTCAGAAATGGTGTAGGGTCTCCTGCTTGGGCTTGGACTCCATGATCTACAAGGTCCCTTCCAACTCTGTTAATCTGTACCTGTATCTAAGTCACTTTGTTGGATGTTTGCCTAAAACAGGACTAGAGCTCACATTTTCCTAGCTTGTAAGTCTAATGTATTAAACACTAGATCACACTGCTAAGATTTTTCTACTGCACTTGTTTTTATATTTATCTTTATATGTCTGTCCAAGATATATAATATCAAATGAATATCTATTTGAATAAAAATGCGTACATGTAAAGTACTGTCTGCAATTTTAATTATGGATCTTGTATTTGTCCAATACAGATTTTATTGATAGATGAATTACTTCCCCAATTTTCTAATGCATTTGTGAAGTTCCTCTTTTTGTAATGCAAGAGCGGACTACAAAAACCATGATTCAGGTAAAACCTGGTTTCTATCCTAGAAGCCCTACGCTAGCAGCTTACAAGTATGTGTCTGTGTGTGCACATCATATATGTACTGAATTGATAAGCTATAACTATTTACTTGGTTGCCACAAATGGTGCAAAGTTAAACCTGGGTTCTTTGGCAATTTCTTGTCTCAGTTAACTCTCTTTGCACGTTGGTTTAATGATGGCTTAGAATTTCATCTCAACGCAAGTATTGAGGAGTCAAGATTGCTTTCCTAGTAACTATGAAATATTTCATTGGTGATAAGGCTGTGCTTACATGTTATGCTTATCAACTGTTTATGGAACCATGATTTACACAAGTCATTTTTTTCTGGCTTTCCAAGATATAACCAAAATAAACCACAATAAGTTCATACTACATACTTGGTCAAAATGCACATTACTAACTTGTGATTCTAGTTTCTAACAAAGTAAGGAAAAAGGAAGTGTCCATTCAGAGAAACATTTTCAGTATCCATGCACAAGCAACAGACACATAAAGGAGTCTAAAATCAACTTTCAAAAAACTAATTTTAATCAAAACAAAAGAATTGTTGATCATTAACAAGTTTATAAAACAGTGATTTAGTTACATAAATAAATTGATATCAGTGTATCAAATCTTAATTACTTTCAACTTCATGAGGATGTTTACATGGGTGAGGAAGTACAACCTTTTTTTCCTAGTATAATAAATAAAATGGAGAGCATGGAACATTTTTCCCTCTAAATAAAAAAAAATCTACAAACATACCTCTAGCATGTTCTCTAGTGAAAAGAACAAGAGACACGGGACAACTTTTGCACCAAAACGTTAAAAAAAAATGCATTAAATGCACAAAGGTACAGAACCATCAGCTAAAGTAAAAGACACTATACTGTAACCAAAATTGGTAATAAGAATATAATGAACAGTTTGGTAGTTAGATCTCCAGTTTGGTTATTTTAAAGCATTAAGACAAGGCAAGATAGAAGGCTGCTTTTCTTCTGAAGTAATTCTAGAGGAAATAAAAATACTTCGTTGGTTTGTTTGTTTTTTAAAAAAAACTAACTGAAAAGTAGAACAGTCATACCAACTTTCTGTCCTGCACAAAGTCAAATACCTATGCAGAATAAGATTAGCTTATTAATAGCTCCTGCAAAGGCGTAATGTATTATGTCAATCATTTGGAAAACACTGCAGGTAGCTACAGACAAGGATGTACTACACGGCTACCACCAATGACGGAAGGGCAACACACACAAATCACATGGGATAACCAGGCCCTTGAAACAACTGGCTAGATGCCAAAGCCATTTTCAGTATACTGTTGCTTCTGTAATATACTTTATGAGAAGTGGTAAAATAAATCGCTTCAACAAAATAGGCAGGCATTTCAGGGACTGGAACCCAATATAATTTGCATGCATACTGCTAAGTTTACAAGTAGTAACAATGTGGTCCATTATTATCCATAGCCATCCTATGATATGAAAAAAGGGATATTTAAGTTTTCTAGGCTAGGAGGCACAAACCCCAAATCTGGCATACTGTATTCTTAATGCTAAGGCTTGCTGCTCTGGCTGTGTTGTCCCCTCTTTACTAGAGTGCCTGTTACAAGTGCACAAGTGTGTATACATATACATATGCATACACGCATCTGTATAAATATATATATATATACGTATAATTTTCCCCTAATTTCCATCCAAGAATGCAATCCAAAAGGTGGCTCTGCATAGATGCCCAGCATGTTCAGTTCGTCACTTGAGCCAACCCCTGTAGCTAGAAGCACTTGATCTTTTTCATATGTTTCCTTGTTTTTGTTCAAAACCAAGCTACTGCAGCTTCAAGTATTTCGCATTATAGATTTTTTTAAATAAATTAGTTAATGTTATATTTTTTCCCAATATTCCGACATATACTATAATATATATATATATACAGTACAATAAATGCTCTCATTCTTTAATTTAATTTTATGTTTTTCAGATAAATCCCTGAGAATGTATGTTGACAGTCGCTAAGTTTCCACATGCGCAAGCGTTGTGTTGTGCCATGCTTCTGGATGAACAAGCACTGCAAAGCCACGTGGGTCAGCCTTTCAAACTATTTGTTATTTGGGTGGTTGGTTCATTTAAATAAGCTGAAATGTTCAGGATGAATTACAAAAGAGTAAAGCTGGAGCCATTCGAGGTACTTATCACAGGATGGAGGTGTTTTTGTTTGGTTTTTTTTTTAAAGCCATTGCAATATATTTTTTTCTTTTCTCTCTCTCTCTCTCTCTTTCTTTCTCTCTTTCTCTCTCTCTCTCTCTCTCTCTCTCTCTTTTGTTTTGAGGCTGTGGATTAGACAGAAAGAATGGGAGAGCTTGGTGGACTTTTGCCACTTGACAACATAGACTCAGTGTAAACCAAACTTCTCTTTTAAGCCTCTCAAATCTTTCATACAAAACAGAAAAGGAAGGGGGGGGGACACACATACTTTCACAATGTGACATTTTAGTTTTGCAAACTTAGTATAGAACTATACACATATAATACCGGTGTGGCTCTGTTTTAAGTTAAAAAGGATACAAAGGCAGGCTCAAGTAAAAATGTATTGCCCTCCCCCCCTCCCCCATCCATTCACGCTTTTTCTCTTTTTGTCAACCAAATCGTTCGCGGACCAACATCATCAGTTTCTTTTTGCCTTTGTAGATTTGTTTTAGGTTGTCAATGAACTGGGTAAACTGAATGTGTCCATCGTGAGCCATTAAAAAAGTCTCACGGGCCTTACTCAGGAATTCTATAAACTCGCTGTAATGCCGGGGACTGATGTGCGTGAGCCGAGAGTGTGTTGTGTTAATATATGCTCCAATTGTGGCATCTAGGAGTTGCCTTAAGGGGGCTTTGTCCAAGGACATGAGCTTACCAGAGTTCCTCCTTCCGTGAAGTCCCACCAATCCAGGAGTGGTCAAAGTACATCTACGCAAGATGTCTGACAGTACTGTTGCACATTTGACACTTTTGACCACCAGAGGTATTATAGCCGCCAATTCATTTTTTCCAAGGGAGTGGCTAAGTGCACAAGCCCATAAAACATCATTAATGGCAGGGTGTGTATCCTGATTGTAACTCAGGTTGAGATGCGTCATGGCCAACGTGGCCAGTTTATAGGCCCGCACAGGGTAACCACGGTGTTCCATGTATCGTGCTATTGTGAAAAGCTGTGTGTAGCTCATGCCAGTTGCAGCGGCATCAAGAACAATTTGGTAAGCGGTCTCAAAAGCTATGTGATCCTTTTCACATAAGGTCAGTGCGGAGAGGGCGCAGTTCTGAGGATCCTTCATGGCACACTGTAGAGCAAGCGTCCTAGCACTGCTGGCCAGTTTCTCCTGCTGATGGCAGTCTAGATGCAAGCGGACTATAGTGCTGTTGGACATTACTGTGGTAGCAACAATACTAGTAGCTTCAGTTGGAGTGAAAAGTGTAAACCAGTTTTGCATGATGCTATCCAATGCATACACACCTGTAAGACACAGAAAAAAATATCTGTTACAAAGACTGGCTCAAAAGACTGAAGAAAGAGCTGAATACTTGGGAGAACCACTTACAGAAGCTTCCAACGGTACCTGCACTTTGAAAACACAGCGTGCTCTGCACCAATGATTGAATTCAGCACCAGAGAATCTCATCTTTCTTCTCTAAAATGAAAATATCCTCTACCCCCCCCCCCAAAGCTCCTTTTGGAATATACTGGCAACCCAAACAGCTTCATTAAACATCCCCAAGCCTGCTCAAAATCAAATAGCAAGCTGAAATAAGGTATTTCTATCAAATCAGTGGCTGTCTGAAGAAAAGCACAGCAACTTGAATGGAAAACTTTTTGGTACTACAGAGACAAAGATGCTGCACCGGCAACATAAACACACATCCCCACCTTCTCTAAAAACGAGTTTGAAAAGAGCAGGGAGAGAAAAAGTGGGACCAAGTGGCCAACAGAACTACCTGCTGATAACAGGAAGTGGTATGTCCAGCAACTGCTTCTGCCATCTGTGCCTGCAGATACGGCAACGCCCTGTGTATCACAAGTCCAATAGCACTGTCCTTTATGCACTCTACAGTTCTCTCCAATATGCTATGGCATCTGGTAAACTTGCCATCTCTCCCACCTTCTACTCATCTCCCAAGAGCTCAGCTGCCCTCTCTTGCCGTAATGGATAGGACACAGCTGAAATAATTCACAAAACCTCTTTGTCTGAAGGATTTATCCTGCAATTTGTCTGGAGAGTGGTACCTGCAAATTCTAATATAATTCTGCCTAAAACATCAAAGGAACATACACTTTAAAAATCAGAACTCAAAAGAGCCTTGCCCCCAAACCCTTTCGCCTATTTTTTTTCAGTAATATTTTTTATCATTATTCCTTTTTTTCCATAATTTTCTTGCAATTTTCATTTTGTACTGTTGAAAAACAAAATTACAGCATTTTGCTTCCCACCCCCACAGTAATAAGTAAATATTTAAAAAAATAACATTCAAAATAAATGTTTTAATCGTTCTGCAAGTATTTCCTTGACACAGCTATGAATAGGAAACAATTTTTCAGCTTCAGAAGGGACAGTTTCAAGAAACATTCCTAAAATGATTTGAACAACCTGTTTTGCACATCCCTCATGCTGATCAATGGGATGTATAAATCAGTCTCAAAGTTGAAGTTGGTAACAGATTCCCCCCCTCTCTCCTTGCTATCTCCCTGGCCCCCTTTCACCCATCCCGCACCCTCTATCCCATTATTATGCCTATTTCTCATAGGCAAGCCTTGACTTTATTAATAGAAAAGCAGGATTGTAGGAATTCTTGCATAGTAGGTTAAAAAACTTGATTGCTTGAAAGTGAATGTATTTTAACTGTGACATACGCATAATGGATTTATGAAAGGATTTGGATGGGACTTGTGGAAGTGAATTAGGCAAATCATTCCAATTGGGATTCAGACCAGGAAACGGTACTGAGAATCCTAGATCCCTTCATAGCTTTTGATACCATCCACCATACCATTCTTCTATGCTGGCTGAGGTTTTTGTTTTGTGGTCTGCATGCTTATCCATATGTGCCTTCACATGCCATAGGAGGTCCTTGCACCATAGGACGCTTAACCACGTATATGGCAGTTGGGCATCGTTCTGCAAATGTTTCCTTGACACAGCTAAGGTTGGGTCCATTACTCCAGAGTGAAGGGACCGGTGGCTGCACCTTAAAGATGAACTGAGTTAAACCACTGAAGCAAGCTTCTTGAAGACCAGCTTATGGAACATTGGATGTGGGAATTGCTTATTTTTGTGGGATAGAATAACAGAACCTTGAAAACCTGTCAGAGTTTCTATCTAACCCAAAGAAAAATCAAGATTGAATTATTCTAACTTTCTTTCCTACCCTTTTCTCTTTCTCAGGACTCCTTTTCTGGAATTCTCCCCTTAACAGCTCAATTAATCCTTCCCCATTTCTGAGACCAAGTCTACATTCCTTCACACCACTTATTGTGGAATACTTTCCCCAATAAGCATGCCTGCTGCAGATCTTATAGAGTTCTCAGTGGCGAGCAAGATACTTTTCCTCTGCCAGGCATTTTAATCAATTTATATGATAATGTTTAGACAGTAGCCATCTACTGCTCTTAAGAGCTTCATCACGGTATACTGGGTAGCGTATATCAGCCTGTTATTTATTTTACCCCATTACGTTGCCTTTGGTTGTTTCTATGGATTGTGAAATGTTTTTCTTCCAAATTTTTATCAGGCAATTTCCCTACGTTGTCCTGAGAAAACATTGATTTCGAAGGCTGGCTAATAATTTTTAAAATAATTTAATTAATCCATCTCAACAGTGACTAGCTTTCCCCCTCTGTTCAAACCTGAAGTTGTTTCAAAATGTTTGCGTTCTCTAAGCAGATATGGCAGCTCTTTCCCAATTGCTCTCAATAGAAAAAGAGCAATTTACAGCCCCAGTCTCCTTGATTTGTCAGAGATTGTTGCTTGTTGCTACTTTAGCCTATTCCCCACTTAATGTTGAAGGCCTCATGTAGATCTGAATGGCTACAGATAAAAAAAACCCTCAAGACTATAATAAACTCTCAATCTAGCACTGCACATTTGTACAAACAAGTCCTAGCATCCGACATATTCCCCAAGGAACTGGCATCCTTTTACACCATTCCATCCCCCAAATAAGACAGAACATGTCTACATAGCACTGAATATAATCTCAACAGGAAAATAGAAATTTGTGTCCTGGCTGAAATACCTTTGCCTATAGTCACAGCCAGATTCCCTGTTTGAAATGAGCTGGTTTCTTTAGTGCCCTTTTGTTGTTCTGTGAGGTCGAACAATGACTGATGGGGGTCTATAAACTGAAGCTTATAGGCAGCTTGAGTGCCTCATTATTGCTTGAAATAATTTGCACACATCTGTGCGCTCAGCTAACCACACCCAAAGGTCCTCATTTTACTCATCTGGGTCCTGTTGTACTATGCGCTTGCATATACATGTACACCTTTCTCCTGCTCCATTCAATGCTTTCCTTCATTTACATAAACAAACACACCCTCATTTATTTATGAACTTGCGTATGTCTCAAAAGTGATCTTTGCATTGCATCACAGTTTCCTTATGGAAGTGACACATACACACACAACTGTACCAAAATTAATACAAAATTAAGCAATTTGCTTGCCAATAGGATACTGTTAAATCACCAGATATACCTCCTTTGCTATGAAGATTAGGAAGGGCAAATCTTAGAAAGGAGTAACTGAAATCCTAACAAGCTACCATTTTTCAGCCCCAGATTGGTCAACAAGAGCAATTCATTTTAGGGAAAATTTATAGTTACAATTAAAAATTCCTTTACAGTCCAAATGAAATCTGGTCTGATTTGGGTTTCTTAGAAATTACTTGCAGCTGATGGGTCTAAACTATTATGCCTATTAACAAATGTTAAATATATCAAGGAAAACAAGTAAGTTTTAGGTACATTAATACTATGTTCAGGGGTTTAGACTAGTTAGAAAGTTCAGCAGAATGTGTGAAGAGTGCACATCCTTTCTCAAATTAAATTTACTTTAAGAATTTGCCCATTGTTGGGAACACTTCCTTTTCATTAGAACATCAGAGACCTATCTTAAATTCCTCAGTTTTACACCCTGGTCCTTATAACAAATCCAAATATTATGTTTTAGGTGTTGTTTTTAAATAAACTATAACAAATAATTTATCCTTATAGCTATAAATGCACTGTGGATAAAATTCTATACGATGGTATCTCAGTACTCAGTCTTATTTGGTTCTGGGAGGTACCATGAGTACCAAAAACAAAGTATCAAACACATTTTTCCATAAGGAATAAGGTAGTGAGTCACAAGTTCTAGCTTGTGCATTGAGTGCCAAACAAACAATGAGTACCAGGACAAAATTTTCACATCAAAAAATGGTGAGTATCAAACTTGGTGAGTTTCACAGTAGTTGAGTACCAAGGTACCACTGTAGTCTTATGAACTGCATTCCAAGCCATTTCTGCTATCTTAAATAGAAAAGGCACTGGATAAATTTCCTTCACGTAATTAAAGAAGCCTAGGGTTACATTTCTGTACAAAATGCTACCGTTTTGTATTCCCAATTTATGTGACATTACTGGACCAAGGCCAAAACATCAAACCAGCATGTTTTTTTAATGTACTGCTGCTACAATTTTCTCTGGAAATCTATATGACATAATGCAATCAAGACGAAAACAGCATGCAAATTCTTATGCACCAGAAGTGATTATATTGTTTACCACACAAATTAAATCAGGATTCTGCAGAGATCAGTGGCAACACATACCTACTTCTGTTGCACATGTCACCAACCACCTCACCATTTCCCGCCGCCGC
This sequence comes from Thamnophis sirtalis, assembly GCF_051295495.1. NCBI lineage: Eukaryota > Metazoa > Chordata > Lepidosauria > Squamata > Natricidae > Thamnophis > Thamnophis sirtalis. The sequence continues at coordinate 30,524,413 of NW_028261385.1, read as the reverse complement.
CAATTTAACGTTGACAATGTCATGCGCATCACCTATTAAAAGAGAAATATTTCCCTTGAGACATTTTTGTTGCTTTAGAATATGTTAGCTCTGAATAGCCAAACACATTGTGGTGACTATGTAAAAATTTTAATCTAGATCAGCTGCAAACCATTATATCTGTAATCAATGTATCTTATGTCATGCATCGGGCACTGCAAAAGAAATGAGGAGAAGGAAATAATTCTAATTTTTGTAATTCTTTGTGCTGTATTCTTTCACTTGAGTTATGTAATATTACCTCTTACTTATTTATATTTATTTCTTGATATGGAATCAAAGCAACTCTTACAATTCAGCTTCTAGAATGAATGAGATGGAGATACACCACAAAGTTTAACATCAATTTCTCTTTGATATGATTGAAGCTTTAATTGCTTTAGATCATCCAGACTGGGAAAAACTCAGAAAATGTAGCATACACTCTATAGCAATTTTATATTTTGCTAGATCACACATTTTGTTGCTTGTTCTTCTTAGATGCCATTTTTATGGCTGCTAGGTGGATTGCTTGTGAGTATTTTCCACATTCTGGTATTATTTGTAAACCTATTAAAATGTTCTTCTATTTCTGAACTGAAATTACAAACATACACATAACTATTAATGTGCATTGCTATTCATCTATGTTCTCTGTATTAAGAACAGATAATCCTCGATGTATAATCACAACTGAGCACAAAATCTCCATTGCTAAACAAAACAGTTGTTAAGTGAGGTTTGGCTCATTTTAGGACCTTTCTTGCCACAGTTATTAAGTGAATTCCTGCAGTCATTAAGTGAATCTGGCTTCCCTATTGACTTTGCTTGTGAGATTGTCAAAGACAATCACACGACCCTGGGACAATGCAACTATCGTAAATATATGCCAAGTTGCCAAGTGTCTGAATTTTCATCATGTTACCACAGAGATGCTGTGTGAAAAACTATCATACATCACTTTTTTCAGTGTGTTGTAACTCTGAACAAATGTCTGTAAGTCAAGAACTACCCATATAGTGTTATTTGAATGTCCAAAGCATGGCATCCAATAAACCCCATTCATCAGCAAGATTTCATCCATGAACATTTCTCCCCTTTACTCTTTCAAACTCTGAACAGGACAGTTTTGTGGAAACTGTCCCATTCCTCTAACACAGTGTTTCTCAACTTCCCCAACATTAAGATGTGTGGATTTCAAATCCCAGAATTCCCAGGTAGTGTCTGGGAAAACAGATCCAATGGGAGATGGTGATCAACTAATCTCATTCATTTCTAGTTTTAAACTATTTTATTCTACTGCACAGAGCAGCAACTTATTGATTCAACACAGGTTAAGACAATTTCAGTTCCAAAGTAGGTAGGTAGGTAGGTAGGTAGGGGTAGGTGTGTGTGTGCCTAGGTGTGTGTGTGTGTGTGTGTGAAAGATTAATCCAAACAGGTATGATTCTTGCTGCAATATCAGCCAATTATGACTGGCCTCAAAAGATAAGCAGTTTTGGACTTTGGACTAGACAACACCAGGAAACCTCAAAGTTGAAGAGAATTTTTTTTAAAAAAAACAACAACCCACATATTGAAAGAAAGCAATAGCAAGCCAGAGCTGAATATGTATAAGTATTTGTTTCCCTCTAATTTCAACATTAAAATTCCATGATGGAAAAATACCTGAAGACCCAGCTCCAGAGAGACTTTTAGAAGGGTAATATCCGGCAAACTGTCCATAAGTGTTGCTATTTTAAAAGCATCTTGGGCAAGCTTGAAAATGTGTGATGAGGAGTGAATGTTTTTCTGAATAGATTCTAACACTGTTTCAAGCCTTCGAACATCACCTGCAAGAACAGCAAAAACAAGATGAAATGAATTAACTGTGAACACTACTTTTATGACATGAAAACAAGTGAAGCTGACAGATACTGTAATGTATATTTTATGTACTTATTTCGGAGATTCTGCATATAGTGTATCACTGGTAAATAAGATAGCTCATTATGTGCAGCTAGGGGATCCAGTCCGGAAAAGGGAAATGAAATTAGTAATGAGTGAAGCATGTGTATGAATAAAAAAGGCAACTAATACATGATCTTTACAAATAGATATAAAAGCTTAAATAACCTAGATTTATATTTTCAATTTCTAAACATATACAGTACCTATATAAATCTTGTGATATATGGTGGAAGAGTTACAGATGACTATGACAAAAGGCTTCTTAACACATTTGCTAAAGTATGGTTCAGTGAAAACATGTTCAGTCAAGACTTTTAATTTTACGAAGGATACAATATACCCAACTGTTCTGCAGTGGATCAGTGTGTGCACTACATACAGGTCTGTTATCATTAGCAAATAAAAGGAAAATTTAAGGCTAAGCTGAAGTTAACAAATCAAAAGCTTTCTTAATTCATAAGGTCAATGCACCTTATGAATTAAGAGTATATTTCTTCCTTAATCAAACTTTTTGCATAGAATCTGCAAAAAAGAATTCTGAGGGTATATATGAGGGATACTTTAATGTAAAGAAATTAATACCAAAATATGGAAGGAATGAAGAAATCAATAATGTGCTAAGTAGGTAAATTTAATTACTGCCTCACAGCCTCAGAGATACCAATTCAGGGAACTAGTCTGTTTGCTTTTAACTATTTATTTATGATTGATCATCTATGCCAGGGATGTCAAATTCAGAGCCCAAGGGATGGATGCGTCACGCACTGGCCACACCCATGCCCACTTTAGTGAAGGGGGGGAAAAGTCATGATATGTCACATGACACCATTGTGAAGTGAGTTTGACACCCCTGATCTATGCACTCAAATATATCTCTCTTTGAGGGAGATGGGATGTTCAGAAATGTGAAAAATAAACGAATGTACATTCTATCCTGCATAGAAGTAATATTTAGGAATTTCCTAATCTGAACCTTTTGGTTGGAATCTTCTTCCACCCTAATAAAGAGACTGAGAAAGAGAAAGAGTGTTATCCTTGTTAGTTCACAAAATTCACTGCAGAGTCCATCAGGAAAAATCTGCATAAATACTAAAAGAAGTGATAGTGTATTAGGTGACCATAGTTGCTTCCTGGTCAAGCAACAATTTCCAACTAAGTAATTTCATTCTTTCTTCATGGACATTATGGATTTGCAAGCACATTTTTTGGCAGTTGTTGTATCTTAAAATTATGAGAAAGAAACAATATGCTCAAAAAAGGTGGATACTTTTATATGAAATGTGGTGAGCGAATGTGGATTGCATTTATTTGTACAAAATATTTTTCCAGTGTTCCCTGATAAATACTAAAATAACTCAAGTCAGAGACAAGATTTTTTCTTTCTGGTTAGCTAATATATAACTGCCAAATAAAATACATTGCATTCAGGCATGTGTTTGGCTTTTAAATTGGCATATCTGCTGATGTTGGTCTTAACTACCGTATTTTTTGGAGTATAAGACTCACCAAGGTTTTGAAGAGGCAAATTAAAAAAAAAGTAGGTAGGTAGATAGAGGGCTAGAGAGGGAGAGAAAGAGAGAGAAATACAGTAGGTGGGTAGGGAGAGTGAGTAGTTAGGTAGGTAGGTAGATAAAGGGATAGAGAGAGAGAAATAGAGAGACATAGAGAGATAGAGAAATACAGTACGTAGGTAGGGAGAGAAAGAGAGTGTAGGTAGGTAGCTAGAGGGATAGAGAGAGAGAAATAGAGAGAGAGAGAGAAATACAGTAGATCGGTAGGGAGAGAGAGAGTAGGTAGATAAGTAGGTAGATAGAGGGAGGGAGAGAGAGAGAAAGACAGAGAGAGAGAGAGAGAAAGACAGAGACAGAGAAGGAAATCGCTGACAATCTGCAGCACCTAAGACTTTGTTTCTGCTGGCACAGTACTTGATCAATGTAATTCTCATCGATCAGTTAAAGAGCATTCCAAAAGGAAAAAAAACATTTTTGCACTTTGCAAACCTCCCAAAAATTTCCTGTTTTTCGTGAAAACGGGCCCATTTTTTTAAAAAGGCATGAATAGGCTTGTGGGGGCTTGCAGAGTGCTCTGGGGGGAGGGCAAAAATGAGCAAAATACTGCCCGTTTTTCACAAAAACAGGCCTGTTTGTCAAAAAAATTGCATGCATAGCCTTATGGAGGCTTATAGAGTGCTGCTGGAGGCTGGGTGGGGGAAATGGGCCGTTTTTTGCTCATTTCTGCCCTTCCCAGCCCCCATAAGAGTATGCACAGCCATTTTGGTGAAGGGGCGGGGCCTCAGGAGGCCAAAAAATGCTGTATTCGATGTATAAGACGCACCCAGATTTTCAGCCTCTTTTTTGAGGAAAAAAGGTGCGTCTTATACTCCAAAAATACGGTAAGTATACTTTTTTTAAAAAGATTCATGTGACAATTAGCCTAAACTATGTTTACAGGGATTTCCAAATTATAGAATCAACTATCTCAAAGGCTCTCCATGTATTTCTATCAATTGATATGTGACTCTTACAGTTGGGAGTCCAAGTTAGATTAAAACTGAGTGGACTCATATAAGGGAATTAATTTTTTTTTAACAACCCATGCCCAAGTTGTGAAGTGATAAGCAACAATGAATGATGACCAAAAAGAAAAGAAAGAGCGAGAAAGCTGATAGCCATGAAATAAATGGAAGTGGGTAACCCTATAACCAATCTCATTCAGTAATTCAGCTTATTATTGTTTGACTAGTTTCAACTAGCTGAATTTTTTAATTATAAGGCAGCCCCATTTAGAATGCTTTACAAAACTCCAAAAATGAATTGTAACTAAGGCAGGTGCTACCACAGTAAGATCTAACACCTTTAGGATAAAACAGACTTGGTACACTGAAAAACTGTACAAAAATAATTCATGATTGAAGTTAAGAATGCATTCGAACTGCAAACTTGAATTTTCTAGGGAAAAGTAATCTCATTCAAGATGGTTCAGTTTCTATTCTGAGCTACCTTTGTACTGACCAAGCACCCTGCCATCTTGTTTTGATAAGATGTGCTACTTTTTAGAAGAAAAAACCAAAATGGTTTCCTTGACATATCGATTTTTTGATGTGTCTCTAAACATGCCTTCCTTCAGCTTTGATTGTCTTTTAATGGTTGTTTTTCTTCTGGAATTTGGTTGCGTTTTTTAAATCGCACTTTATGATTGTTTTACTGTATGCTGCCCAGAGTTATAAAGTTTGGCAGCCTTATACATTTCTAAAACAAACAACCTGTCAAAAAACTATGTTCCTTTTGTTTTAAACACATATGGTCTGGCTTGGATGTTATGCAAACTCTCACAACTTTCTTTCCCCTGTCAGAAACTTCTGCTTTAACTTTTTGCCAAGTGTATCTTTTGTCCTGACTTTACTCCTACCACTATGTCACTTATTTTCAGCTCTGTGATCTGGGAAGAGGAAGTTGAAGCCAGGAGCTACTCATCCTGGTTTATGGAACAAGGCAAATAGATCACTTACATACTGCCCTTTATGGTTGAAACATGATAAAATGTGGCTGAATACATATGAAACCTTTTACTCTCTCTGGGGATGCAACAGAAGAAGGGGAAAGCTGACAAACTGAACATTGTTCACACAAAAATTGTTACACTGATCAACTAAATATAATTTACATTTTAGCAAACTAAAATTTCAGATGGTTCATTGTCAGGATTGTACCTTTGGCTGCTGTTAGCATAGTTGATGCTAATTCACACTGCTGAGATTCAATGTGATTCAGAGTGAACCAACGGGGATACCGGTTTGGAACAACAGATGCTATGTGATGAGGACGAGACATATCTCCAATCGGAGCTGTTGATTCCAATACTAGTAACCTGCAAGTAAAAAATATGTAATCTTACTGATCATACAAACGTAGCCTAGTTGATCCCAAGTATGATTTACCTTCTACAGAAACTCAATATCTAAAGGCCACAGTTTGACCATTTCAGCTTTTTTTTTAAATTACCAGTTAAAATAGCATGGTTTCTCCTGATATATATATAGGAAGAGAAAAGGGAGGGCCTAATGGTTATTCTTAAGACAACAAATTATTATTATGGAGCATCAAAATACAACATTTTTCCTCTACATCTAATCAATTAATTCACTTTAGACAGAAAAACCTCAAACCTCTATAGATCTGATTTTTCTTAATATGATTTTGAACAGCAAGTATCTACAAATGTCAACATAAACAAGGGACACACCAGGAAACTGTAGAAGTGGTCATTTGTTCAGTTGCCATTCACAAGTACAATGGAACGGAATGAGGAGACTTACAACTGCTCCTCAAAGGTGTGTCCATTACGGCTTCCTCATGGTCATGTGACCATTTGTCAGCTTGCTGCCAGTTTCCAACAAGTAAAGTCAATGGGGGAAACCACTCAGAGTTGTTTTTCAGAGTGAGGTGGTAGCATTTAAATTTAATAAATAAAAGATGGTCACATGTCATTGCACCTAATCATTGCCTGGGATTTTCCAAATGGCTGTACCTAGAACTGCAATCTTAAGTCAGCAGAGTCATATGGCATTGCACTTTGTAACTGCTTTGTTAGAGACAGAGTTTCCACTCTCAATTACCATTGGTAACCAAGGACAATGCTACTATAAGCCTTTCTTCGTATGTACAGCATAAACAAGCCTTGGCAACCTCTTCTTTCTGCAGAGTCCTCATGACACTGACTTCATATCATCTTCAGGCCACACCTAAGGAAGCACCATCATTAGAGATTCCTGAATCAAATATTATTTTCCTCCAAAAGAGTTTCGGCCTGGAAACCATTTAACATACCTCACAGACCTGTTTGTTGGTGGGGTAATCAGATGAGCCTCCCCGTCCCCCAAATGGTGGCATCGTGCCTGACACTTATTGGGAATGATAGCTTTGTGTGAGCATTCACTTTGATATGTGGCATACTTTTTCATGCTCATTCTACTCTGAGTGGCAGGACAGTCAAGTTCTTTAAAATCAGGATTCCCCCCCCCCCCTTGTAATTCTAGGTCTTCAAGCCAATCCCCAGTTCATACTGACAATCTGTGGCAGGGCTGTCAAACCCGTGGCCCGGGGGTTGGATGCATCACGCTCATATCCAGTTTAGTGAAGGGGGAAAAAGTCCCGATACATCCAGGGATGGGCTTCAAAAATTTCAGTAATAGGTTCCCAGCCTGGTGTGGTCATGGCCTAGTTAGCCTCCTGCACCATGGTGTTTTGTATGTGTGGGGGTGCGTTTTCACCTTCCCCAGGCTCCGGAGGCTTTCCTTGAGACTTAGGGAGAGCGAAAACTGCCTCTCCCAGGCTCCAGAGGACTTCCAGGAGCCCCGTTTTTCCCCCTCCCCGAGCTTCCACGTGGGCCCTGAACTTACCTCGCATTCAAAATGGACTGCATGGAGACTCCTGCGAGGAGTGGCCGGGGTGGGAAATTGAGGGGACAGCGAAGGGTGGGATTTGGAGGTCCTCCGAACCGGGCATAATGTTAGCTGCGGGTTCTCCCAAATCCGGTTAAACCCATAACAGTCTACCCCTGGATATGTCACATGACATCACCATGATGACAAGAGTTTGACACCCCTGATCTGTGGGAAGGGAAGCTTCATGGTGCATCTCTCCCTGACCTTTCCAGTTGTTGATTGGGCTGCATCAACAGTCATTCTTTGGAATAGGAAACCTTGTTACAGGTAGTCCTCGACGTACAACCATAATTGAGCCCAACATTTCTGTTACTAAGTGAAAAATTTGTTGAATGAATTTTGTCCCATTTTATGACTTTCCTTGCCATGAACTGAATCGCTGCAGTTGTTAATTAACCAGGTTGTTAAGTGAATCTGACTTTGATTCTGCTTGTCAGAAGATCACAAAAGGGGATCACATGACCCCAAAATACTGCAACCATCATAAATATGAGCCAGTTGCCAAGCATTTGAATCTAGATGATGTGATCATGGGGATACTGTAATGGTCATAAGTGTGAAAAATGGTCATAAGTTACTTTTTTCAGTGCCATTGTAACTTTGAACAGTCACCAAACTGTTATAAGTCAAGGACAGTTGAGAGTTGGGCTTCTTTAGAATATGAATTGAATATTATGGCACTATTCCAAAAAAGCCCTTCCCTGAAAGAGCACAGGTTTGGAACACACAGCTGTATCTACTATTTTGGACATGTGACCAATTTCCCCAATCTACCATGTTTCTCCAAAAATAAGACGGTCTTATTTTCTTTTGACCTCCCCCCCCCAAAATAAGTGCTTGGTCTTATTTTCGGGGAGGTCTTATTATTTTTGAGGTGCAGGAGGCAGCGAGCTTGGTCACCTCATGGCTGTTGCTGTCTTGCAATATTATCAGGGAGGACTTATTTTAGCACATGCGCTCAAAAGCCCGATTGGGCTTATTATCTAGGGAGGTCCTTTTTTCACGGAAACAGGGTATGTATAAAGACTGACAGGTTGAAATTCTTGCAGTGGCATGTGAGAGGGAAGGAAACAAAGTTGGAGGGGTTCTCTAATCTCTGATTAATGTGCCCTATATCTAATAAGGATCAATTATCTAATAAGAGACATCAACTTTTATACTACAATTTTTTTCGGTCAGCTCAAGGGCGAGTGGCTATGAGAAAGAACCCGATACTGAGCAAGTTACACAATACAAACAGCCCAACCAAAGAATCTCTGAGACCGCCCCCACTCACATAGACAGGCAAGTCACCAGAATATAAAATGACAGCAAACAGCACTCCTCGCTAGCACTGATGATGTTACCTAATTAGGGTAATGAAACGTCTGCAAGAAACAAGCAAGCTCAGAGAGCACCTCATTTCAATCCTGAGCTACAAATATTCTCCTTCATTTGTACACAATATACTGGAATGTAACCGTAATGCTATGGTAAGGTCCTTATACAATAAATCCTCTGAATTATTCTGTTTCTCTGTGCTTCCTATTCATATTGCACACTAGGAAAAGCTGATAAGACACACACACACACACACACACACACACGCACACACACACACACACACACAAAATGTATGTAAAGGTAAACCTGACATACTTCTAAATGGGAGTATTATTAGAGATTTAGAATGTGAATTCTATTCTTAATAATTAATGATGTATTGACCCAGTTCTGCATTTCTATTTTTCTGTACAGTTTTGACATTTGCAACCATATTCTCTGCATTATTTTTTAAAAAGCAAGTATCATCAAATATAATGGGGTTCATTCCCAATGAAATGTACATAAGATTGCCACCTATAAAGATTGACATATTTACTGTATGGGGAGTGTCTGTTTACAATAGTATGCTGATATTATTCCTATACATTATTTATTACAAAAATAGTATATCCGCCTGAAGCTTTGTTTATTTTCTCAACTGGCAAGACGTATAATATGTCTTGGTATCTGAATGCAGAAACTCTGATTTTCATCTCTTAGTAAATTTGAAAACGATTATTTGAGAGAAGTAAAAGCATTTATTAGTTTTGTATTTTTTAAAGGATCAGATAAAATATTTTTATTTAGTTACATACTATGTGTTTAAAATGTCATTCTGGTTTTCTAAAACTGAAATTGCATGTGCTTGTATTTTTTTTTAAATTCACAAATCAATGTATTAGCTTCTATCTCAGATTTCATGCGAATGGTGCAGCCCCTCTGCAATAATATGCCCTGAGCATCCAGATTTTCAGAGGCATGGGTGGACAATATCTATATAAAACCATCTCACAGTAGGCAGAGAAGTTATCTGAATAACGTTTGCATTCCACCATAGCTATTTTTAGAGATATCAATCCCAACAATTGCGCTGGAACTTTAACAGCTATTTGGTCAAAAGAATTGAGATGTCAAGCAATATTGTCATATTAAACAAATGCTGGTTTAAAATATCAAAAGACAGCCTCTTGAGCAAGCAGCCATTCACTTTGCTTTATTTTACTTGCACAAGCAAGTCTGTCAAAAGTAATTCCGTGCAAGATTAAAAAAAGATAAGTATGAGGACAAGCCTACTTTCAAACAGTGGTTTAAAGAGATACTACAGCTGTACTGAAAATAGTTGCTTTTTGCTGATAAGTTATTTCTATCCCTCCTAAGGGCTATTATTAGAAGAGACTACACTGTAATCTACTTGAATGAAAATAGGATGGTGGATTTTGGTGTTGGGGGTTTTTTTTTTGTTTTTTTTTGTTTTTGCACATGAGCTTCTTACCATGATTCAGAGCAGCTTCAGCACTTGAAAGGTCAAAAGTGATGACACAGGACACTTCCACACAACCAACCTCCCCATTGCTCAAGTTCTCTGATTTCACAATGAAAATTCAGAAAGGCTTGACTGGTTTTTCCCCTCCTATTTAATATCACTAATACACCACAAGAGCAAGCATGTTTACTTTGTGAACTGTGAGATAAGCAGCATATAAATTAGATAAAACATGGATGGATAGATGAATGGATGGATGGGCGGGCAAGCAGGCAGGCAAACTACCACAATCACTAAGAACTGCTGGTCTATCTGAGCTCACTCTTTCTAGCAGGGTGAATTAAAAAAGCCTAGCGTAACCCCAGAGTTTAACACTGGAACAGTAATTCCTTCCTTCTTTGTAGTTTTACAACTTTGTAGTTTTAAAAATTGCAGGCATTTCGGTTGTTCCTCAGGGTGGCGAATTACCAAATGCCTTATTCTGTCTCTACAGTTCTTTTACCAGCCCTGACTTCCTGACACAGGGCTGAGACACTGGGAGTTAGAAGCTGGGACAAGCGCAGCAACCTTGCCAATGACTGTCCTGTCAACATAATCTTCTACAATCACACTGCTTCTGCAGTGACCCACAATGCCTAAAAGCAGAAGTACTTGTACCATGTTTGTAACAAGCCTCATAACTGTAGCTGGAAGAAACTGGAGAAAGGGCAATCAGCAAGTTTTGAGCAAAAAAAGTCAGCTAATCAAGAGCACCATTCACATTAAACTTGTCCCTACAACTTTCATCTGGAAGAACCCACTGAAAATCAGCTAGAAAAGGAACTTACAAGCTTTTTGTGTTTGTTTGGGGAGGACATCACTGTCATTCATATTGATCTCTACAACCAACAATGAAACGTTTACAGTAATTCAGGCAACAGATTTTGAAAAATAGCCACAACATTCTGAAATGATCAGAGACGCTTTAGAAGACCTTTTCCCATCTAATCAATGTCTTCTCAATTCTGGTAGCCCTTAGCAAATTTGGAAAAGCTCTTTGTGATGGCAGTAGAGAACAAGACCTTTTTTGTGACAGGAGCCTTTTCCAATCTGATGTGTTGATCTGCACTTTCCATAAACTTGCTGGGTGAAGATCAGAGGTGGGATTCAGCCGGTTTGGGCGAACTGGTAGCTCCAACAATCAGCTGGGAGCAAACTGGTAGCTCCAACAATCAGCTGGGAGCAAACCGGTTTGCTCCAACTATCAGGTTGGCCCGCCCGCCTGTGTGCTTTACTTACTTATATCCTCTCAGCTGATTCACGTGGCACAGCTGTGTTACTCCACAGAAGGACTGTGGAAGGTAAGTTTTGCTAAAACTGTGCACGCGTGTGGAGCAAAACACGTGATCACCCAACCGGTTGTTAAACTGGCAGGATCCCACCACTGGTGAAGATCATAGGAAAATGTACTTCAAACCATACAGACATTACCAGGTTGGGGAAGGCTGCACCAAATAGTCTAAATAGACACATGCATGCAAAGAGAACATTTTGTATTCTAGCTTCAGAACATCTGTTACTGGGTGGAAATATACAAAATGAGAAGCAAGCAATAAAAGGCAAAATAATTATGCACAGGGAAAAAAACATGAATATGCAAAAGCAGCTATCTCAACACTTTGCGGTGCTTAAAAATTCAACTCTTACAAATCCAAAATGTCTGGAAGAGATAAGTGTGGCACTAAAAATATAGCAGTGTGGGAGCCAGGCAAGTCTCCTTCGGGAGGAGAAATTCCACCAACCACTTTGACAATCAGAAAAATAGAAAACTGACTTTACCTGAAAAGAAGCTCCCATATAAGTTGGAAGGCAAGAGAAGATCTCACTGCATGAAAATCTAAACAACTACCCTTTTGTCTTTTCCTCTTTTTTAATATAGTTTTGAGCGAATGATAATTTTATCTAATCATATCAATGCAGAAGAAAAAATTGGACATAAGATTATAGCAGTTAATTGGACAATTTTATATACTAGGACTGTGCAAAACATACCAATGGGTGGGGAAGGCTTCACTAATTATATGAGTCTTGAGTAATACAGCAGACATCTCAAGGCATTAAAGCAACTGCTTTAATTTTGTGTGTACATGCATAAACTTTCCTACACAGACTGCCAATGAAGCCAAGTAGATGCGCGTTTGCGAACAAATGCAGCCAGCCATGAAAAGCCTTCTAGAGGACAGGACATTTTCAGTGCTTTAAAATGCTTGTCACAGCCTGTCTGTAACACTGACATCAGGTAACATTTCTATGCCTCTTTTCAGTTGCAACTAAAACTTAAATTTGGTAGATTTATGCTACCTCAAAGATTTTGAGAGCTATATGCAAAGTCTAGAAGAACACAGAAAGCTGTACAGGTAGTTCTCAATTTAGAGCCGTAATTTAATCTGGCAATTATGGTCGTTAAGTCATGATGGTTCTAAAATGCGTCATCATAGGACCAAAACCAAAATTATGATTTTTGTGGTGGTCGTTTAGGTAGACCCACTGTTTGCTGTAGGATTTTTTTTTCCTGGATACTGTCTGTGAGGCATTGCAAATGGCCATAAATGAAAACTTGCATGGATTCAGTCATAAGTCAAGGACTACCTCCTCAACTCACAACCATGACAATTTGAATTAAGCCTAGGAAAAAGTCTATAATGACCTAAAATAGAACTTTTGATCATCACCCGGTCATGTAATCACAATTCAGACTCTTGGCAATAGGCTCAATTTTTTTTAATGCCACCTTTGTTTTTATAAATAACTAATCATGGCAAACATATCTAATAATCTCCTTCCTATTTTCCCCACAACAACCTTATGAGATGACTTGGGCTATGAAAGAATGATTTTATCAGCTGGCTTTCATGCCCAAGGCAAGACTCAAAGTCTCCTGGTTTCTAGCCTTAATGGGTATAACAAACTGGCTCTCATTTACAATTGGCTGCAGCATCCCATGGTCACATGACTGCAATTTGCAACAGCTTTTGCTGATTCCAGCAGAAAACTGAATTCACACTTTTACAATCACATGACTCCACTTAGGACCATGTGATTTGACTTATAATCATGGTAAAAATGGCTGTAAAATCATGTCCGGTTATGTGATGATTCAACTTACAGCCATAATGGCTTAGGATAGAAGTTCCAGTTCCCAGCTGTGGTTGTAAGTTGAAGACTACCTATATCCTAATTCCTAAAATTTCAGTTTTCTTTCTTTTTTGTTTGTTTCTTTAAAAAAGCAGATTCTCAGTTCCTATGGCTTTGAAGGAATATTTGGAATCAATGTGGGCAACACTATTTAAAACCCGGGGCTTATGAATATCTACAGACCCCTCACATCCTGGACATAAATTGTTTCAACTTCTACCCTCAAAACGACGCTGTAAGGCACTGAGCACCAGAACTAGAAACAAGGACAGTTTTTCCCTGAATGCTATCACTTTGCTTAACAACCAATTCCCACAACACTGTCAATAATTTACTAAGACTGTATTACTATTATTCTTCCCTTCCTTCCTAGCATCCATCTCTCCCCACTTATGACTATAACCATGTTGTCTGTATCTTTCAATTTATATTGTTTTTATTTGTTTCCTAGTACGATTTTATAGCTTATTAGTAACCTTGACTATCACTAAGTGTTGTATCTTTTTATTCTTGTATTTTATTGTCTTATGTAGACTGAAAGCATATGCACCAAAGACAAATTCCTTGTATGTCCAATCACACTTGGCCAATAAAGAATTCTATTCTATTCTATTCTATAAGAGCCTTTGGTACTCTCTAAGAGTGGTTGTTTGCTTGCAAATATTTCACTAATCAACTAATCAACTAAGTAATATTATTAGCGCTAGTGACTGGGGGTTCAGTCCCTATTAATATACAGTAGTTTGCCCTGCAAATGGTTTCTGCTTGATCATCTATATCGGCAACATAGAGACTCATCTGCAATATACAACCCGCCACTATAACAGCCATTAGATAGGATAGACAGGGAGAAGACTAGCAGAGCACATCATGAATACCAATAAGCAGTCAGAAGTAACCATGAAAACTCCTTAATCTCACAACACAGAGACAGGCTCAACCACAGTTTCATCCAAGAAACTCTGAGCATCCTAGAGTAAGCTAAATCGAAAAACTCTAGGCAATTCCTGGACGCTTGGCATTCTTACAAATCAGCCATCAATACAAACATAAAGATAAACCACATTTGCACATCATTCAAGAAACAATAAAAAGGCAAAAAGAAGAAACAAACAAACAAAAAGTCCAGATCGAGAGACACCAACTGGTGGTCCATGGACCACTACTGGACCGCGAGAACATTTTGATGGTCCACAGAAAAATTATTTGCGTTTTTTATATTGCACTAAATACTATCTATCCTTTTAAAAAATCATAGTAGTAGTCTGCGGGATTTAAAATTATGAATTTAGTGGTCCCTGATGTCCAAAAGGTTGGTGTGGTCCAGATCACATCCTCCTTAGCAGTTAAAACCCAGGTAAGCAGAGATTAACACCAGACAAACAAGCAGAAAATAATACCCTAATCAAGGAATTACCAAAGAGAAAAATATACCCTCACCAACATTTATTTATTTATTTATTTATTAGATTAATATTATAATTAATATTCTTTATACCCATTTGCAGGGCAAAAGTACATAAACGAACAGCCAGCCCCACACTGTCTAGCACTGAGGATATTATATAGTTGGGTAATGAAATGTTTGCAAGTAAACAAAGCTCAGAGGGCACCAAGGACTCCACAGTTCAACTCTGATCTACATATATTCTCTTCTATTCTGAAAGCTCTCCAGTGTCCTTCACAGAATTGGGTTTCTTCCCAATTTATATAAACAGACTGTTTCATGAAGAAAAATAACACAATTATAAAGTATGACAAAAATAAATACAATTTTTTGCTTGATTTGTGTAATGCTTTCTGGGGGTAACAATCTGGTTAGCCTAATCACATTTTGTGTATGATGGCAGTGGGGAAATTGATTTATATTTGTGTGCACTCTCTCTCTCTCTCTCAACACATAAACCTTATGTTGTGCAGAACTTTGGATTCCAACTGAGAAATGTTATTTTGTGCCCCCGTAACATCTGCTGGAAACACTTTAAAGCATCTGTGACTTCTCTTCTCCTCCCCCCAGCTTGTGCGGCTGCTCTTCACAGCTGCAACTTTATCCTGGAAAAGATGCATTTGGTTTAAGGCATTTCCAACAAGTTCTCTGTGCATGCCTGTGGAAACTCCGAATGACATTTCTTCCTTTGAGTCTGAAGTGCACTTCAGCTCTAACAGACATGAATACAGACCTAACCATTCAATGAATGCATTATGGAATTCTTCCTCTTGTGATATAAACCTGTACTATACCTACCACTGCTTCAGCTCCAATGAGAAGTTGACTCTGGTAATGCTTCTTAATTTATTTCAAGTAATCATCCACTGAAGCCAAGGGTATGCATGAGGGGTGTGTGTGTGTGTGTGTGTGTGTGTGTGTGTGTGTGTGTGCGTGTGTGATTCAAGAAGGCAACCACAACCATGAAATCAAAGCCCTGTTTTACATGCAATGCAATATCCATAAAAGGGACAAGGCTTTAATCTCATCGTTACAGCCGCAATCTTGACTTTTTTTTGCACATACCCTGTGCATTCCCTTGGTTCCAAAGGATGATTTTCTGAAGCAAATTATAAAGCATTAGAGAAGGCAGCTTCCCCCAACTCGGCACTCAGTTATGTTGGAAATCACAACTCACAGCCTAGAGAGTACCAGTTCTCCCTTGCTTTTTCAAGAGGACAGATTTCTTTCACAATAGATATACTGAAGTGGTTGTGCCCACAGCTGCCTGCATGAGTAAGCTCAACTGAGATTCAGGATTCCCTTGGGGGCAGCTGAACTCCCAAGTGCTGAAAGAAGGAGGGGGGTCAATCAGCTGTGTTAACAGCATGACACACCTCATTTATTTCCAATTTTCTATCGTGGTTGTTCTATGATGACAGGTAATGAGGCAGACATAAGAACTGGACTGGCTTGTACAGTAGCACAGAAGCTACTGCCTTGAAAATGAAAGGGAAAAGCAACTATGAAGGGTCAGTAAAAATTCAGATTAGATAGTTCTAGGATTTACTTCCAGTTATAAACAGTGCTTGAGAGAATATTCTAATAAAAAACCCTTAATTCTGTGTTTCCAACATTAGAGCATATACTTCAGTCAATCTACATAGGCAGTCCTGTCAAGAGTCAGATATAATTTCCAGCAGCAAGGATGTCAAGCATCTTTTAGAGAGGGGTCAATCTCAGAGCTACTTCTGAAATGATTGAATCTTCAGATGGAGAATTAAAATGAAAGGCTTGGATTAGAAAGACTGTGTGTTAAATAAATATAAAAGTCTTGCAATTCTTCCATGTTATTCATTCACCCACATATTACACCCCATGACCAGACTTCCAGGGTGGCACACTTCATATGCAAACTTTTATTTCCTCAATTTGATAGTTTCTAAAGGTGTTGAATTTGCAACTTGCATAAATCCCAGGTAGCAATAGACCAAGCAGTCCTCCTCACTTGTTGACTCTCCAATCATGCTGGAACTGCAAGTCCCAGAATTTCCTAGAGCAGCACATCTACGACTAGGAGTGTTGTTCTAAAATACACATAAAAATCAACCGTATAATATGTACTATCAAAATCACTCTGGCAGTGGCTTTCTAAAATTAAAGTTATGGCCCAGTCTTCTAAAAGACAAAGGGTCTCATCTGACAAGAAGAGGCCACCACAAAAAAGATCTTATTCCCCTCCACCATGTTTTTAACCAGTGGTTGGGATTCAGCCAGTTCGCACCACTTCAGGAGAACCAGTTGTTAACATATTGAGCAGATTGGTGAACTGGTTGTTGGAAGAAATCATTAGGGCAGAGAACCAGTTGTTAAATTATTTGAATCCCACCACAGTTTTTAACCTCTGAAGGACCACATGTTTGAAGTGAGGCCTCTGCAGTGACTTTAGGGATTTGAAGGGAAAACCATGCTGTCAATTGGAATTGGGCTTCCTTTATAAATGTGTTTTAAGGATACGTACCGCATTGCTCTCAGTGCAGTTTTGTATGCTAGTTCAGCATCATGAGGTAGGAGAGAGGTAAAAAGATACTTGGCAAAGGTATGCATTGGAACACTCTCCCGATGGATGATTTCACCTAGACCGCTATAGGGTCCAGCTATTGGAGAGGGGAGGCAAAAGAACAGAAAATCTTATAATGAGAACTATAATTTTACTGAACATAAAATCAAGAAATATCAAAATGCTAGAAATTTTGCACTAATTTTTGCCAAAAAGAAAACATCCACTACAAAGTAAAAACTCTCTCTGGTGAGGAGCCCTCTCAAAAAAACTGGAAGAAAACCAAGTAGAACATATTGTATCAAAGCAAAGAACTGAAGCGTGTATAGCTTTTTGAATCATATTTTAAAATGTGTTTTAACAGAATATAGTTTACAGCTCAGGAAAGTATTTGAACACGAGCAATACATTCCAATGCAAATGTCCCAATTTATGTGGGTTGGATAGTCGCGCAAAATATGTATTTTTCCTCAGAGTGTCATGCCTGCTAAAGCAGGTCACTGTAAGTAATGCCTGAATCCTTCCTTAGACCACTCACCCAAATTCACAGTCCAACTATAACAACAGAACATTTTAGGCGTGGCATATTATATCCTTGGAAGTAGCTATTCCGTGACTCTGTAGGGTCTGTATATATAATGAAGACCTTCTCAAGATCTACTATCAGAACTGAACATATATGATGCTAGGTATATGATCTACTACTACAATATTGATAGAGAATGGTTGCCCTTAAGTATCAACTTTTATATATAGGAAAGCATTTCTGGTATCTTTGAGAGTTTTAGGAACAGATCTCTATCTTAAATCCTGGGGAATTATTGTCAGTGAGTGCAATTGAGCTCCCCAAACTGCTAGTGTGAATCAGTATAAGCTATTTTTCTATAAATCTTATTTTAAAAATAAAAGGGAGACAATCACCTTTAGAATTAAATTTCATGGAAAACATCAGTTATGACAGATTTTATCACTTTTTACCTATTAATCCCATTACATTTTTCCTGACTTAGGAGAAGCTGAAGAGCCTTCTGAAAGGAAGCTAAAAGTAAGTGCAAAGAAGCTGATGACCACAGTATCCTGAAAAACTGTAGCAGAAAAATATGAATTATTGTGCTTCAAAGATCCTTAATGAAAATAAACTGTATCTTTTTTATTTTTTTCTCAATGATATCTCCAGAACTACTACTTTATACAAATTAACACTATTTTGCATTTGAACCATTTCAAGCAGTTTCCTTTTAGCATATATTTAACCGCTTCCACTCTTAGGCAATAAAATAATAGAAAGTATTTTCAGATGTTACAGTTTTAAACATTTAAATATTTGGCATTATAAGTGAGGGCTGCTGTATTATTGCACATGACAATTATCTGACAATTATTGTAAAATATCTGGGACTTGTGAAGTGGATAGGTTCTTTGGTGGAATGAGTTTAGTCTGCATTTTAAATTTGTGCCCATCCCATGCAGGCACAGTTGAATCTTAGCAAGGATAGGATTCTGTTAAAGGAGGCCTTCTGGATCCATAAAGATTCATTCCATCAGTGCTGATGGGAGTTGTGCTGCCCGGGCAAAGCAGGAATATTAACAAAGAGTTTTTTGAGCTCATAGTTGTTCATGGAATATGTGTTTAGACTACGGGTGAGATTGAAAAATTTTAGCAACTGGTTCTCTGCCCGGTTGCTGGGTGGGTGTGGCAATGGAAGTGTGGCCTAGTCGGCTTCCTGCACCACGGTGGTGGTGGGGAGTTTTCACCCTTCCCAGGCTTTGGAGGCTTTCCTTGAGCCTCTGGGAGGGTGAAAACGGCCTGTCCCAGGCTCTGTTTCCGAACTTCCAAAAAGCCCGTTTTTCACCCTCCCAGAGCCTCCACAGGGGGCCTGCACTTACCTGGCATGAGGGGTGGGAGGGGTCAGCTGATCCTTGTAAATACCGGTTCAGCGAATCAGATTAAAATTAGCATCTGGTTCGCCCAAACCAGTCCGAACTGGCTGAATCCCACCCCTGGATTAGACTAAGAAAACCGCAACAAACCATCATCATTTTAAATTTAAGACTTCTGCAATTTGATATATGGGGCGGAGTGGGGTGTACATGAACACAATCCTGCAGCTGTAGCTGGCACAAAACATAGCTGCCTGCCTACTGAATGGAAAATAACTGGTTTAGTAGAACAACTTCACTGGTTGGCAATAGGTTCCTCAGTCCAATTCAAAGTGCTAATGATTGCTTCTAAAGCTCTGAATGATTTGGGTTCTTGATGCCTTTGGGACAATCTGGACGAAGTAGAATTGGCCTGCCCACCAAGTGGGGTACATGGGTTTTCACCCTCCAAGAGATCAAGCAAGCAACTGCAGCTTGAAAGGACGGTCTTTTGGACAACAGCTGTCTCACTTTGGAGTATATTTTCCCCAGAGGCCACAATGGCATCAAAGGCAGTGAAAACTAACCTCTTTTGCAAGGCCTTTGGGATGGAAGCTCCACAATACTGAAATTAGTTTTGATGTGGAAAATAATCTTGATTTTAATCAAATAATCTTTGGTGTGGATATTTATCTTGGGTTTTTTTAACATACTGGATTTCATCACTTCTATCTTTTTATTATTTATAAATTGCCTAGCAATTTTGTAAATATACAAACAAGACCAAAAAGGACAGAAACCTTGGAAGGTGTGATTACAGTCTAATTCAATAAGATTCATTATATCATTAGTGATTTTAGTGCACAACCGTAGTTTTTGATATTCATCAGGTATAAAAATACTCAAGCAATAAGGCTAAGTAGAACAAATACAGTTCTCAGGGCTCTGCCCTACATTTAGGCAATACTAAGTTTAGGCCAGAGGTCTCTAAAAATTTATACAAGCCCTATCCTTGTTACTGCTCGAGGTTCCTCAAAGAAATGTAATACCCGACTTTTGATTCTTCTGCTTATCTAAAATGTTGGGGTTTTGGTTTTTTGGGGAAAAATAAGAAAGATTCCCACTCTTATTTTTACTTGACTTTTTGTATTTGTTATTTTATCCCTGAAGTGACAATGCATTTTAATTCTCACAAAGTTTCAAGTATTATCCATCTTTCTTAGTTTAGATAGTATTTACTTACAGAAAAACTCTACTAATAAAAGTTACTTTCAAACATTACAAAATTCTCATATACTTCTGGGTGAAGTTCCATATAAGATGGTCATTGAAATGCTTGACTAGAGAAAGAAACTTCTTGGATGAGAAGCAAAATGTTTTCAAAGGAAAAAAAATCCGAGAAAGTCCAGCTGCCTTTTGGAAAAAGCACTTTTGGGACAACTATAACTTGGAAGATTGAGAATCTTCATGATCAGAGAAAGCTTAACTGTATGTGTTTTAAGTGTCAGCTGAAAGTGGTAGCAATGATTGCAAGAATTTCATAATCTCACGTGTGAGATTGAAATTTTCCATGCTCCCCTAAAATAGCTAGAATTATAACAAGATAAACAAACCTATTTTAATTTCCATTCTGTAGAGTCAAGGATAACCATCTCTTCATATGTGCAATATTTAAATACGTAGACTGGGAATAGTTAGAAGCTCTCAAAACAGTCATTAGATTTGCAAGAGCTTGTTGATTATGAAATAAACCTACTTAGGAACCAGCCTTCTACTTTTGTTAAAAGCTGTTAAGAAAGAAAGTTATCATCAATAATCAGCTACCTTCTAATAGGAAGACTGCTTGCTTTTGGAAGATCTTCACCAGAGTGTCATCCAATTCTATTTCATGTAGCTTGGAAATTAGCTGTTCCTCATTTCGACAAACCTTCTCTTGTGCATACAAGCCATCAGGCATTATCCTCTGCTGACCCAATCCTATTAATGCCACTTCCACTGCTAGTGTTAAGTAAGATTCTCCTTCTTCTAAGAATTTGTGAGTAGGAAAGTGATAGTATTCCAGAGATTTGCATGGGCCCATGTTTTCTGGAACAAAAAGTTACAAAATAAAAACAATAAAGCCACTGAAAATGGTTTCTCTGAAGTTATATGCCTTGTTTATGCCTATTCTTTATCATTCATAAGCTTCCTATAGAGGTAGCAAAAATTGGCATGGTTACATTTTAGGCCTACTTTCTACATCACACTAAGCCAAACGTTTGTTTTTGTTTCAGCATTTTCTACGAATATAGCCAATGTAGTTTGTAAATCATGGCTTATGTTGTATAATGTAACATTAATCAAGTCAATTATGTTGTATCCAATAAACCATAGATAAATAAAAGATGGCTTAGGTGTGATATGTGAGTCCTGTCTTACTGTATAAGCCACTTAGAACATAAAATTTTGAAACGTACAAAATAACAAGTAAAATGTATTCATAGTGATTTGAATGGGAGTCAAATGCTGTCTACTGAAAGCCGAAATATAAAACAGCAAAAGACTGAACAATGAATTAGGAAATCCTTATTTCTGCTATGAGTTCATTACATGGTCTTAAGGAAATCTGTGTTTCATATTCTTTGCCATCCTTCACCTGCAATATGGACGATAACAATACTGACTAAATCACAGCAAAGTAGTAAGAATCATTTTGGGAGCCACCCAGACTTCAATATAAGATGGGCAGCTATGCAAATGTTTAATATAAATAAATTATATTAAATAATTTAAAATGAAAGTAAATTATAAATAATTTATAATATGAACAGTTGAACATGAAATGCAATGTTATTAATATTCTTAATATCAAGTCAGGTAATAAAGTCCACATGCTCTGAATTCAGAAAAGGTCCCAAATTCAATCCCAGACATCCTAAATTGAAAAAGAATTTGCTACATACATTCTTCCTTATATTGGTATTCTACAGATTAGCTGAGGTTGTAAGTCCCTGAAATCTTCAGCCACATTGGCTGGGTACCGACACATTTGGAAGGCAGCAATTGAGTGAACGTATACCTCTCTCGCTATAAGGCAGATTGATACATTCAGTCAGTAAGATAAACCACTGATCACTCAGAACAAACTTCTGTTTCCTTAATTTCCCTTTCTTAAGCATTTTCAATATCCCTGTTTCAAGGAATGTTTTAATTATGAAACATTTTGGCTCAAACTCATTGCTAACAGTTCCAAAACTAATTCTTTAGTTAACATGCAATGACTAATAAAATGCAACTTGTTTTAAAATGCTGAATGCACATACACAACTGGTACAAGGTAAGATTTTACCTGTGAAATCTGAGAACACATGGAAGCTTTCATCGTCCACTCTGCAGGCTTCCATAAGGCTACTGAAAAGAGTGCCAATTGGGTCCAATGGATGCCCAACCCAACCTTCTAGATTTGTAATAGAGGTAACACCTTTGTGAAGAAGTTCTACATAAAAAAAACAAGCACACATATTGATTGTATGATAACAATTGTATTTATATTGTTTACAGAATTTTAAAATGCAGAATATATGTATTTCTTTTTCTTATCAGTTAGACTTTTCCAAATCAGGAAAACGAAACCTAGGAATGAGTGGCCATAAAGGAGACAGAATCTGAATTCAGATCTCTAAAATGCCCATCAAAGGGTTCACAATGGATGAAATACGGCAATGCCAGTAGCTGAAATTTTAAATAACTATATATCATTGCTTAGCTTTTTCAAATTTCAGCAATGAAGAGGAACCCTGGTCAGTTAGAAATAATCAAGATAAAGCAAGGTCTCATTTCCTAGGAATCAAAAATGTTGGCTCTACTAACAACAACAACAAAAGCTGTCTAAAGGTTTTACTTGTTGTTGTTGTGAATAGTTTATCCAAACTATCTTTAGGGCTATTTCTACAGAATTTATAAACAGGAAGCATACTTATGTTATTCACAGAAGAGATATTTTAGTTTTTCCATTTAAAAAAAAAAGGGTCAGTATTTTAATTAAGAATTCTTTACAATTGAAGCCAAGACACTAAATATTTGAATGGGTAACTTCCATGAGAATTTGTGTCACATGGAATAGAGGAGGTACATTATGGATAGTTCACTGCCAGTAAATGAAAACAACGACTTCCTGAGCCCCCACCAATCTTCAGAGGGTTGGCTATCTATTCAAGATTCCAGGAAATACTAACACAAATTTTAATTCTACTTAAAGAGAAGAGAACTGGAGGCAACAGCAGCAAATGGAATAGTAAAAAGGGATACTACAGATAAGTTACTTAGCTCAAGCAGCTCCTATAAATTTTTTGCTTGAGGCTCACAGAATCTATAGAAGAGTTTAGGTGCAGATGAATATAGCTCCAGTCTTACTGTCTTTAACCACCATGTATTCAGGTTGGAAGTCTGAGAGGTGGATATATTTGTGCTCAGTTTTCTTCATGAGCCAGGTCTGGAATAAAACTGGGCTCTTTGTCACACTGCCATATGGACTCATTGCAAGCCAGCATGAATACAGATCATTACAGACCTCTCACCTGAATGAGTGGAAGCTAGAGAAAGATACAAAAGCGGCTATGTGCACAGCAAGTACTCTCCCCACTTTCAACTTTTTAGACATTCAAGCAAATGTCTGAATGATCAGCATGTGCTCTATCACTAAAGTCTTCAAGCAAAGCCTTAAGGACTCTGCCTTATGTCTCCAAGCAGTTCCACCCAATGCTGTCCACATTATGGAGGGAGAGGGCAGGGGCATTGCAAATGTGAACAGGCCTACAGAAACCACCAGTATATATCTGCCTAATCCTCTGCAGATATGTAAAAATGTACAGATTGAAGCAGTCGTGGAAGGGCTACATCATATACATCGCTCTATATTTTCTCTGTACCATATTAATAGTATTATACCCACCCTCTTTGGTTTTCAAAGACAGCTTTATTTCCATTTTCCCTATAAACAAGAATCCTTATTTGGTAGCTTTCTGATCCTGTAGATGGGGTGTTATTCAAAACTGAATTAGATCCCATCTCTTGGATTTACTAGGCAAGACCTCACCCAGTGTTGATTGACACTATCTCAAAAAAAAGAGAAAGAATCTATATCTGAACTACAATCAGTACAGAAGCATGGGAATGAGCTTCACAGTTACACATAATACTTTCAGGGACAGGGCAGAGATCTTATCTTTTCATCCAAGGACACTGGTGTATTTTGTCACCTATGAGTGAGTGAGCAATGTACTAACAAAGACAGTAAACTGACCATGCTTTCACAAACCCAGATTTTTAATTTTATTTTTGCTCAGATTACATGAATGTCCCAAAGAGGCTTTTTTTCCAAGGGGCAATTGGACTTCCTGGTTTTTCTTTGAAGACATTTCATTTCTCATCCAAGAAGCTTCTTCAAAGTGAAACGTCTTCAAAGAAAAACCAGAAAGTCCAAATGCCCCTTGGAGAAAAGCCTCTTTGGGACAACCATGACCTGGATGACTGAGAATCTCCATAGACAAGTACAGAACTCATGCAAGAAGCCGTATGATTTATGGATTCAGTCACGTCCCACAATCATATTTTTAAACTGTTAAATGAACAATCTTAACTACCCACCTAAATAAATACATTTTTTTTTTTAAAAAGCCCTGAAGAAGAATGTAGATGGTGGTTCTGCTATTTTACAATTAGATCATTATAAGTAGCTTGTTTCAGGAATATTTTCCCTGTAACATTCTGCACCTTGAATTTAAGATTAAGAGAAGAGAATGAAAGAACTCTTTGTACTGTTGTCTTACTGAGAGATACAGAGGAACAGCTTTATTCCTATCAGACATTTGGCAATGAACTGGCTCTTACCCCCACCCACCCCAGCTACCGTCACTGCAAACCTGCAGTGCTATATGTTCAATCATCACTTGCTTATTCTTAGTCTCATTCCAGACTTTTTCTCACCATGCTGCGTCCTTTGGCCTTTCCTCCTGCCCACATTTACCTTTCTTCTGGAACCGGAACATTTCCTGCTGCTTCTGCTGCTGTCTCCTTAGAGTATTAACAATAGCAATTGCCAGCCGCAGGGCTTCTCTTGGGTAGCCATGAGACCGGAGTGCATCTACTCGTGCACAAGCTGTAGGCACATGCTCTGACAAAGAGAAAAGGAAGGCATTGTTAAGTCTACTGGTGTCTGGAATAACCCCAATACAAAAGACCATTAAATGATTTTAGGAATCTACCGTGGGGGGGGGGGGGCAACCGAGCAGCCCATCTGAAAGGAAGCTCTGTTGTTCTCACCAGATGTTTCTGTCTTTTCTCTTCAACAACAACAACAACAACAACAACAACAACAAAAAGAAAGCATTGAAATCAGGGACATGTATTTCTTGCTAGGCCACTTACCATGCCAGAGGGGCCACCCGTGAGAATCAAAGAGCGAGTTTTGAGCTTCTTCATGGTAACAGTAGTTGGTATACAGATCACTGTTAATAATGTGCTGTAAGTGACTGTCCTGCCAATGGAGATCGCATGCCTCAATAGCTCGTGTGAACACTGTCCGGTGAGACCTGTTTGATGAATCTGCCAGCCCAAAGAGTTCGAAGAATTATATATTTTAAAATGTTTATATGGCCCCAAACCTTCCACATTCATTTCCTCCTTTCCATTCTCTCTTATTAACATCATTTTCACATAGATTTCATAACTTTGGATGGAATCAAAGCTACCCTACATCAACTTTCCTCCAAGTGGTTTCCTCCAATGACTTAACTCTCACAATTCCCAATCAACATCTGGGGATCATGAAGCTTGGAATAGTTGCTTTACATAATCAATTCACAAAGCTCAGTTAAGACTGAGCAGGAAAACAATATCCAAGTTTTATTATTATGATACAATTAGTCTACAAATGATTAGTTTGCACCATAGCTTCAAACCACACACATAAATGATGTATATTTAATATTCCATTTCAAGCAGGAACAATTATAGATATACAAGGATAATCATTTCTTTGATAGAGAAGAGGTTGAAGATTAATACCAAGGACACACAGATTTAAATTAATGCAAAAGCTGCTGAGGTACAGAGTTTTCTTTTTACTGTACAATGCCAACTTGGCATTTAAATGCTAACTTGGCATTTGACTGCACCCCTTCATACCACACAACCAGGAATTTGCAATGTGGTTTTAAGTAGCTGGAAGATGCTCTCCCTGCAATTATAATTTTAATCTGTTAGAAACTACAGCAGTACTGTCGACATCCTGAAGCAATTTTTGTTGGGGGTGTTACATAGCAGGGAAAGTTAGCAAATTAAATGAAATAATGTGAGTGATCTGAGAAAAATATATTAAAGAATTAGGGACTGAGTGTTTCAACCCAAATACTACGGTAGTATTGGCAGAAACTGAGAAACAGGGCTGTTTAGTACAACATTTGAACAAGGAAATGACCTATAGGCATTAGCCTCAAACTAACTACTTTCATCTGTTTTTATAAGGCACCAACATATACATTATGATATAAAAATACTGATATTTTATATATTGATTTTGTTTGATTTAAAACATTTTCATGATGCTGCAACCCCAGCAATTTAAATACACACAGTTCCTATTTAGTATAGCCTACTGGGTTTACATTGGAAGAACATCTACACAATGAAAAGCAATTCAGAACTAAATGTCAACCCAACATTCTATTAGCTGAAATACAGTCTTTGAAATGACCAAGAGAAAAATAACATGTCTCGCATTACTGAAAATGTCTTGAGGTGTTGTCAGTGACTATACATACTATAGCCAGCAAAGCATGTACACTTCATCTTTTAGTTAATATTTTTCCACCAAAAGCTTGAAAAATCCAGAACACTAGCATTAGGATATTATTATGCTGAGGATGAAGGTTCATTCTCCAAGCTTGTGGGTTTGTTTCCAAACATTTCATTAGCAGGCTAAGTAAAATCTTCAGTGAAGTTAGGGTATGTCAGTGTCAGTATTCCTCTGTTTATAAGGGCTTCAAAGTGTGGGTGTGTCAAGTGAGGGTCAGGTGTGAGTCATCAGAGTCTCTTGTGATGGGTCTTGTAATAGGGAGGTCAGGGTCAGGGTCAGGGTCATTGGGAGGTGAGTGGTGGGGGTTGCATGGGTTGGTTGAGGGTCGGTGCTGTTACTATTATTATGCTTTTACAAAATGGTAAATGTGCAACATCTTCAATTAAATCAAAGTTTACCTTGTATTCCATTTACACCCTGAGGCAGAGCATTGGTTAGACTTGGCAGGTCATTTCCATGGTTCCCGTCTTCCCAGGGACACACATCAACACTGTTCCATTTCTTAAGCTGTTTCAGCCAACTGGCTTTCTGTTCCACCTTGCAATGGGGATTTAATACTATGCACATCCAAAGAGCACCTACAGAGAGACAGACAACATCCAATTCGGCTAGATACCTTGAAAGTTATGAAAAGAACTATACACACAGGTTTTTTTAAATGGATGCATTAACAAAGCTCTGTAACAGCTCATGCAAAAGGCACCCTTGAGAGCTTGCAGGAAATTTTATTTTATTTATCTAATTTATATAACCCCTCCCCACATCTTACAAACAAGTGACCCTTGCCAGCATATAAAAAACCCAAACAAATTAATCAAAAGAAATCAACTTGAAAATAAGCACATTGAAGGAAATCTGTTATGCAAACAAATATAAAGGTAAACAAAGGTGATGATCTCCATATGCAAAAAAAACCGCAATACTTTCAGTTTACCAATAAAAACATGCATTAAGTGATTTTCATGATACGTTCAATGAATTTGATCCTTGTGGACTATGCTAAAATAAGTAAATAAAAATAGATAATGTTTGGAATGAATGTTCAATGCAATGTTCTTTAAGTATGGATTATTATTTTCATTTCTTATAAATACATTTTTTCCCAAGCATGTGCCACACAAAGGATCCCCCTACCTGGATGTGCATGTGAGAGATCTCCCCACTAAAACACCCCTTGCAATCATTGCAAGTGAACCACCAACAATTCAAATTTTACATCCCCTCCCCCCCCCAACTTGATTAAAATCTCTGAAAATATTTGATTCCCACTGTTGTTCTATATTGATCTATACTTTCTATCAATTCTATGCGGATTTTCTATTTTCAAATCTAGTGTGCAGATGTTCTATACTTCTCTCCATAACACAAGGGAGAATAAGCAACTTCTGGGTTTTTTTGCAATTATTTTTTGCCTTTTGTTAACCAAGGACAGAAATATACTTCATAAATACTGCTGCAATTATGTATGAGAAATCCTTCATTGAAATTTACAGATCTAATTTTCTGCTGACATTTAAGTCTGAACCAATCCAGGACCTCTATCTCTGACACTGCATGCTAATCGAGATATGAATAAATCAGGAACTGTTGGAACATTTTTAAATATAATGATATTGCTCTTAAAATCAGCTATGTTGCAGACTCTTGACAAGCACAGTGAAGACATCTACAAGTACTATTTAGCAACACTTCATTTGTTCATCAAGGAAGAATTTTACATATTACAGAGACCTTCAGAATCTGTTAAAAATGAATGACAGCCTTTCAGAAAAGACATGCATGCAACTGAATATGACGGTAAAGAATGCAAATGGAAATCTGCAACTAAACCACAATCTATGCCAAACGTACTGTACCAAATCTTCAAAAGCAGTTCAAATGATTTTGTTATTTCTCAACAATTTGGAAAGTATTATTTAGTTAGTAGCAGCAAAACAAATCAAGCCAAAAGCTCACACTAGCCTTCCTTTTATTTTATTGTATAAACTGTACAGCATTTGCTTCCTGGAGAAGCTGGTAGATGTTTAACACAGAAAATGCCTGCTATTGTTTCACCGTTGAGAGAGAAATGCATTTACTGAAATATGCATTCAGAGATCTGCACGAAGGCAGGCTGGTTTTGTGCACTGCATGAAGTCTTATTTTTTCTTTAATATTTTGTATGAACATGGCACTGCAGCGGCGGGCAATGAGTAGCTCTAAAATCTGGCTTTTGGAGCCCTCTCTTGCCATTTTGAGTTGACAATCCCATGAATGAGTGAAAATCCTAAATTAGCCGTATAATTAAAACAAAGAAAGCTCTCACATTTACCCCCCCCCCCCAAACAATCCTGCCCAAATGTGCAATGTGATCACACTCATCCTGTAACCAGATCAGTTTTTATATTAAATACTGCAGTTCATGATTTCAAGAGGAATTTCATCAATAAATGATAGCTGTTCAATTTCTGTGCATTTTGACATTTTTAACAAACAAGGGTGCAATGATAAAACTAAATGGTAATTCCTCCTTAATTTTAATATAACTCTGTAAAATTCTTTAAAAAAATTAAAGAGCACAGAAATTTAATCCAGGCCCAAGCTTGGTTATATAAGGCATACACACATACACGGTATGTATAGTTTCTTTTCTTAATATTACTGGAACTCAACCTGCTAAGAGATTTTCCTGGCACAACAATAAGCACATATCATAAATCAATATGCAAATTCCATATTTCCCTGAAGATAATTGGAAGACTCATCATGCTGCAACTGCAATTTGGTATTAATTTCACACAAGAGAAAGACTATTAAAACTGTCACATCTTAGTGAGGTATTGTCAATTCTATTTTCACAATCATTATCTTGCTCTGAATTAGAGGTGGCTTTTCTTCATCAAACTTCTTGTTTCAATACAGACATTACAAAACCAATTCGACACTACTGTTTTATCCCCATCAGACAAACAGAATATAATCAGCAATCAGCGATAGAAGTTTATTCTTATATTATTAACCAAATAACTACATGATGGCAGTATTAAAGTCCTGTGTTGTATTAGCAGTAGGTGCTGTTAACAATATGCATCCATTTTTCCATCATAGCTATTAAGCATAGATGCAGTACGATTAATAATTGTTTCCTATAAACATTACGATATCCCAAAGATTCTTTTTCCAACTGGAATTTCTTAGCTTTTTCCTCCTAAAATATTTCGGTTCTCATTCAAAAGTCCTGAACCGAAGAAGCTTCTTAGATGAGAAGCAAAATATTTTCAAAGGAAAAAGGAAAAAACCAAGAAAATCCATTTGGAAAAAACACCTTTGAGACAACCATGACCTAGATGATTGGGAATCTCCATAGACACACATTAGGATACTTGGCTTGCAATAAAAGAGAATTATCTCAGCTAATTTACATTTCCTCCTCCCATCCAAAGATCACCAATATCGATGAAAAAATAAAAGAAGATTAACTTAGATTAAAGAGTAAATGAAACATGGCATTAATTTAAAAAAAGAAATGAACAAATATTTGGCTACAGGGTTTGGCTCCTAGATACTCCCAGGACCCCTTCTTCAATATGGAGTTTAGTCCATCTTGTATTCTCATTTCAGATGGATATGCTAGGTGATAGGAGAGACAACTGAAGCATAACATTTCTCCATGACAAACTTTCTTGGAGGGTGATTGGCACCTATTGTGACATTTCTTATGGGATTGTTTTTTAAAATTTGGTTAGCCTTACAAATTCAGCACATTTGAATTCAAAATTTTTCCAAATGTGTACTTTCAGGAATGAAATCCCCCTGAATCCATATCTGTTTGTGGAACTGCCTCACCCTGAGGGTATCTACACATCCTATTCAGTTAGATACAGTGATACACTCCAGGTCCCCTCCTTTAAATGTTACTACATGATGGGATCTCAGAGGTCTGTTTCTTGGTGCCTCTCACCCCAGATCTGAGGGATCCCAATCTTTTAGCCTTCTGAAGAGTCATGAAGACCTGGCTCTACCCCCCCTCCCAAAAAAAATTGCTATGAGCTTGAGATTGACCTGGGAAGCTGCTTGGTCTAGCATCTCAGCGTAAGGTTAGTTTTGTTCATTTTTATGGATTTTTTTGAGCTTCCTAGAGTCCATTATATGAGATAGGTGGCCACATAAGTCCAGAAAGAAAACCAGTCAATCAATCTATCAGTCTCTCATTCTGTTAGCATTCCTTAAGGATGAATACCTGGCTATTCTCTTAGGGGTTGGGTTAAGACACATGGACCTCCTCACTGGATGTCTTTTCCCCCTGTATTTTTAGAAAGCCACTGAATCCCATCTTGTTTTGTTCTGTAATGTGTTTTTAAGGTTTATTATAGAGGTACACCCTAGAGTTCGGTTTGAAGTTTTTTAATTATTAATCAAATTAAACTAATTTAAATTAAAAATAAACAAATAAGGCTTTTGGGGGTTAGCTATTCCCAGTTGTTTGATCCTTAGGTTAGGTGCCAATGAATTTTTTCATTACTATTTTTAATTTAGTGTGTGTTTATGCTGTTTATGCTATGCCATACACTGCTGGGAGTTAGAGCTTATAATAATAAGCCTGCCCTCTGGGATAATATCCCCCAAAAGATCTGAATAGCTCCCAGTCCGATGAAGTTCCAAAAGCTATTAAATATTTGCTGTTTTCCCAGCTTTAGAGTAGGGTGATAGTTGAGCCCCTATCAGATAGGGTATGGTTTACATGTTTATCATTGGGATTGCTCATGAGTTGTCACTTTTTTATACTTGTTCCTATTTTTTTAAATGAAAGCTGGCCAGAGTTAGTAGTAGTCAAGTGGCCTCTAAATTGCAATTGTAATCTAATTTAACTCTTTTTTTTAAAGAACTGCTACTAGAAAGGACGTTGGTCTTACCTGAACGTCTATTTTCTGATGGGAGGAGGGAATGGTCACACGTGGGTTTTATCACAACCTGATTGGTCCAAGGCTGAGAGGAAATCTATAAATACCGGTGCCTGTCCATTGCTAGCCCAGATTCTCGAACATGAACGGTACAACTGAAAAACAAGAAACAACACAACAAACCCCGGGAAACACCCCCCGGGCCCTCCCCTTGGCCCCAACAGACAGAACTCAGGGCGGGTTGTGACCATTCCCTCCTCCCATCACAAAATAGACGTTCAGGTAAGACCAACGTCCTTTTTCCAGAATGGGAGGAGGGAATGGTCACACGTGGGACATACCCAAGCTAAAGTCCCAGGGAGGGAGAACAGGAACTCTAGGAACCAAGGGGAGCCTCAGCTGCCACCCCCTGTAGGACCCTACGACCGAAAGATGCGTCCGCCGACGCGAAAGCATCCAGACGATAATGCCGGATGAACGAGGTCGGAGTGGCCCAGGTAGCCGCCCGGCAGATGTCTTCAAACGGGGCCCTCGTGGCCCACGCTGCCGAGGTTGCCGCGCTCCTTGTAGAGTGCGCCGTGACGCCTGATGGAACCGGCCGCCCTGAGGCCACGTAGGCCTCCGAGATGGCCTGACGCAGCCAACGGCCGATGGTAGCCGAGGACACCCTCGAACCCAGAGCTCCAGGTAGGAAGGAGACGAACAAGGCCTCCGACTTGCGGAAATCCTTGGTCCGCCGGAGGTAGATCCGCAAGGCACGGCGGACATCCAGACGATGCCAAAGACGCTCCCTGTCAGTGGACGGACTCGGGCAGAAGTCAGGCAGGACGATCTCCTGAGCCCTGTGAAAGGGGGTATTTACTTTGGGGACGAATGCCGGGTCAAGGCGAAGGACCACCCTGTCCTGGTGAAAATGACAGAGGTCGTCCTTACAAGACAGGGCGCCCAGCTCGGATATACGCCGAGCGGAAGTGATGGCCACCAGGAAGACCACCTTCAGTGATAAGAAGCGCAAGTGCACCGAGCGGAGAGGTTCAAACGGAGCTCCCGTTAAGGCCTTGAGGACAAGCGGAAGATCCCACGTGGGGAATCTATGAACGGGGGGAGGCCTGAGATTTGCCGCCCCCTTGAGGAACAGCTTGACCAGAGGAGACTGGGAAAGAGAAGAAGATCCCGCCCCCCCCAAGACCGAGGACAGAGCCGCCACTTGGCGACGCAAGGTGTTTTGCGAGAGCCCGTCCTCCAGGCCCTTCTGAAGGAAATCCAAGACGTTGGGGATGGTGGCTCTGTCGGGAGAGATGCCCTTGGGGGAGCACCAGCGGACGAACGCTGCCCAGGTGGAGT
Organism: Thamnophis sirtalis; assembly: GCF_051295495.1. Lineage (NCBI taxonomy): Eukaryota > Metazoa > Chordata > Lepidosauria > Squamata > Natricidae > Thamnophis > Thamnophis sirtalis. The sequence continues at coordinate 30,491,136 of NW_028261385.1, read as the reverse complement.
TATAAATGCGGGTCGTTGAGGGACGACGGGCCGCCTCGATGGTGCGAATGACCCCGGAAGACAGATGAGCCCCCCTTAGAAGCCGCCGTTCAAGAGCCAAACGGTCAGCTGAAGCCACTGAGGCTCTGGGTGAATCAGGGCCCCCTGCCGTAAGACCACCTCCCCCTGCGGAAAGAACCTATCCAACTACTCTACAGCTTGGACCAGGCTGAGAGAATCTGGGCTAGCAATGGACAGGCACCGGTATTTATAGATTTCCTCTCAGCCTTGGACCAATCAGGTTGTGATAAAACCCACGTGTGACCATTCCCTCCTCCCATTCTGGAAAACAGGTATATCATCCAAAAAGAGAGCAAATATTCCATAACATAAGCTCACCTCCATATAATCCACCAGTCTTAAAGAGCCTCTTTATACATTAGGGACAAGAAGTAGTAGAACATTATTATTCTGCAATATGGAGCATGATGCAGTCAGTATGGATCTTAAAATCCTATATTAATGGGGAAAATATTAATAATGAAATGCCGAGTTAAGGTTAAGCCATTTTTAAATTCTCTATAAAGCACAGATTTTTTTCACTAGTCCAAAAATGCACTTAGGCTGCATAATTTATTCAAACTACAACTTTTGTCATGGCATATTTTTTTCAAAATGTTATTTTACCACAATCTGCTACAGAGGCAGATACTAGAAAAATGTCAAGATAGTGAATATTTATTTATGTAGACACCTACGTTTTAAACCGGTCTAAATCTTTTAACCCACTATCATGGTAATACTGACAGCCAATTTGGCATAGTGGTTAAAGGCACTAAACTAGAAACTAGAGACTGTGAATTAATGTCTTGAAAGCACCCAAAAAAGTATTTTTGGTGATGTGAAATATAAATGACATTTTTGAAAATAAGGAAATATTGTCTATCATAATGGAAAACTTAGATCTTATTCAATAAATCCCTCCCTCCTTCAAAGATGAATACTCCCAATTGTTACCAAAACAAATTCAGCCCATTAGAGATTCATTAGTGCTAAAAGTAAATCCAAGGCCCCAATGGATAATGATCTAATTAGATCAGTATCTTCATGAACAGAATATATAAGTACTCTAGTACTGTTTAATTCATGAACTCTCTCTAGGATATGAGGATATACTACCACTTTTGAGGGTTCCAGCTTTTACTCATGAACATCGCCTCAGAAAAATCCAAATCACTTAAATAGTACTCGTAGTACTCAAGGTGCTGAAGTTCTTGGACTACTGAATGTTTTATCTTGTTCTAATTCGTTTTGTTACTGATTCAAACTTTGATATATTGGTTTTGACAAGTGTTTCACTGTGTATGATATTATAATCACTCCCTGTGCATTTCATACTAGATGGCTGATTAATGTAATAGATTATTTGCAGCAGTTACGGCAAAGGAAAACGATGTAGTTTCTATAAGCTACATTTTGTATACGAGGATAAGAGGACATATATGACAAAGGAACACAAGCATAAAGACTTCCTTGAGAATTTTTTTTATTTCACGAGAAAAAATTCCATTTCAACTTAGACCTGTATGTAAAGATATTTAATAAGGCTATGACAATTAGTACTCAGGTGGTAGATATGTGCATATAAAATGCAAAGAAGGCAAATAAAGAATGAAAACTTAAAAATTCTATTTTCTAGGCTTGAGCTATCTTTCTTGTACTAATTGTGAGCCAGAAATGTTCTAAATCTGATGGTGTGCTGACTCAAGTGACAATTTGTTTTCCATTATTCAGGCCAATACAATGCCATTTCAATTTTATTCTGTCTCATATCAAATTATTCACAGTACAATAAGGCTACAATAATATCAGGTTTGGTGTAGTGGTAAAGACATGAACTAAAAACCAAGAGACTGAGATGTAGTCCTGCCTTAGGCATGAAAGCCAGCTGGATGACTTTGGGTCAGTCACTCTTTCTCTGCACACAATGTCAGGCTCAGACAACAAGCTGGTGGATCAATTTTTGTTGCAACCAATGGATCAATACTTGGTTGATCCAGAAAAAACGACGACCAGATCCTACATTTGTAGGAAAATGCTAGAGAAGGGGGGGGGGGGGGGGAGAGAATAAGGCTACAATTAAAGCAAGTCTTCAGATTATTCATCATGCTGTATTTTAGCTCATTTGCTTAGTATGGAAGGAATGGATGCTCCATTCCGTAAAACTCAACAACAATGTCAAAAGCAACATGGATACTCAGATTTTGCTTTAGTTAAAAGTATTTTAATGATTGTAGATATACCATTATAGGAAATGGGGCTTTGAAGTTTAATCCAGACACCAGGGAGTAATGTTTTGTGTATTGGCTGATTACTTCAGCTTTGTAAACAATCAAAGAACAATAGGAAATACTTAGGGTGACAAGTCAAAAATAATCAACTACAAATATTTAAAAGGCAAATATATATATATATATATATCAGTGATTTCTGTGATTTAGCCCATAAACCCTTATCCAACATATCACAATTTCTTGAGCCATTACTGTACACACACACACACACACACACACAAACACACACACACCCCAGTAATGGCTCAAGAAATTGTGATATGTTGGATAAGGGTTTATGGGCTAAATCACAGAAATCACTGATAACTAGCAAATTTCATTCAAATATGTTCAATAGATACAAAGGGTAATAATTATTCATGTCTCGAAACTGAAGCCACTGTTAAGTTTTTATATTGTTTTTAAAATAAGGGTTCCAGACTAGCAACTGTGTATATGTATATACACACATATACACTCTCTTTGTGTATATATATCTTAAATATATTTACAGAAGCAACAATTAAATTTATAAAATTCAGCATTTAAAACAGGTCTTTTTGGTCTTGGGGAAGATAACTGCTATCATTCCACAACCACTGATCCTGCTGAAGGAAACTCACAGAAACTGGGATTTGTCAGGTTGCCTTAAACCAATATGTAACCACAGTTTATCTTAGTCTGAATATAAATATTTGTGGTTACTGAAAGTGAAATAAAGTGTATTTTATATTATTATACTGGAGAGTGAATCACAGAGAAGATTACAGGTACATAAATTCATGTTTTAGTATATAACATTAACATACTATTTAGCATTATAGGTGAAGTGGGCCTCCCTTAAGAATTATAAGGAAATAGCCAATAGCAATTCATGCATTTTAAGGATATATTTGTCCCGTGCCAATTTCTAGTTAATATTGTTTGTCTAACTTCCAAGAAAGTCCTTAACTTTGCTCCATTTAATGATTTGCTCTTCTCACTGGTGGAAGAAAGTTCCAGCAACAGACTTGTACAAGAGTAAATTCCTTCCTGTCTATTGTACAATCAGTTTCACATGAGCTTTGCACTGCTGTTTTTATATGCCATGCACTAAAAGGCCTATACTAACTCATAATTGTGGTAGCTTAGAAGAGAATGGACTTCTCTTAACTAAGAACTTCACAGCTAAATTGTTAAACTGTATTCAACCGCTATTATTGCTTGACCCTTCGATGTGCAGTAACTTTTGTGATTTTTGTTATAAATCTGTATTTTTAATTTATTATCTTAGTTTATGCTATTTGGTTTAGTATAACATTTTGCTTTGGTTTGGCTTTGTTCTGGCATGGTTTCCCAGTGAGCCTGAATGGGCCATTGTATAAACTGTTGCCAAGTTACATCTTTAAACACGATCCTATTCTGCAGGAACTCCACATTGACTGGAAAACCAAAGCACTACTATATATTATTAACAGTGTCTACCATCTTCTGTAATGGGAAATCAATGAACAATCATTGCAAAGACCATGCCAATCTAATTAGCTCTTTTTTTCTCTGTCCAGGAAAAAATAAATAACGTTCCTTGGGAAACTTGGGAAAACTGGAATAATTCTACAGGGCGGGGCATAACCTTTTCCTAGGGGGTCACAGCAACACTTGTAATAACAACACAAATAATTCATACACCATTCGAAAGCCCATCAAAAACTGAGTTTATTGACACGATTTAATAGTCAGTATGACCACCATTAGCCCTTCGAACAGCATTCAAACGAGGTGCCTCTCGAAAGGCAATGCATTTTATTCTGTCAATGATCCTTTGTTCTTCCGAATCGAATTTTCCAGCCATTCTTAAAGCAAATTTAACATTTAATAGCTCATTCAATTCAGTTTTTTATGGGCTTTAAAATGAGGTGTCGCGGAAGTTGTAAACTGCTGTCGATCTTGCTGTGACCCCCTAGGAAAAGGTTATGCCCCGCCCTAGAATTGCAAAATAATGACTGTTTGAAGATTTGTTGTGTTCTTATCCACCTCGTTTGAATGCTGTTCGAAGGGCTAATGGTGGTCATACTGACTATTAAATCGTGTCAATAAACTCAGTTTTTGATGGGCTTTCGAATGGTGTATGAATTATTTGTGTTGTTATTACAAGTGTTGCTGTGACCCCCTAGGAAAAGGTTATGCCCCGCCCTGTACAACACAAAAGGACAAACCTCATGTCAATAATGGGAAACGAAGCTGAAGAATTTTAAATAAGCTGGTCAACAATCCATTTCTGTCTTAATGCACAAGGACATTTGTTGTCGATGGCTTCCACTCATTCTTCAGAGTGTTGACGGACGATAGATGCACATTTTTAATTTTAAAAAGCTCTCTTGCTTACATGCATGGTGAGGAAGTTGAAATGAGGATTTTGAAATGCAAGATCTACGTGATAACAGATAGCATAGGAAACATTGTAGGATGGGAGAAGATAGGAAAGGATAATGAAAAACAGTAACTGTGGGGAAACCAGGCATTCATTTGAACCCGTAATCTATATGTTGACAAGTTGCTGGGCTCCATCATTCTACCGGGCATAGATATTTGTCTCACAGATTCTTCTGCTTCACTGCGCTTATCAGATAAAGCCTCAGAAATTTAATTTAATAGTTTCAGCTTTATTAAGCTGTCACAAGAGCAACCCTACTTTGATAACAGTAACTGTGCCAATTAGAGTTTGGTTTAGGTTGACATATTTAGCTGCGGCACGTGAAAGGCAATAAAAGGCTGTTTTGCATTTTTAGGTTTTTTTTTTCATGTAGACTCCCCCCCCCAATTAATTTGGCACTTAGCTTTTGCTAAGGGGACATCTAAATTATATTCAAGGGCAAATGGGGCTTAGTTTAAAACTGTGATGCTCATATTTAAAACGGTCAGTAATTAAGCTTCTGAACCGAGAACACTATTTGTGTCGGTCCTGATAGTGACACGTGACAATTATACTCAGGGCTTGTATCTTTCAAGGTGCCAAAGGGCTTCCAATTCCATATCACAGCCAGGAATCAGCAGAAAACACCAATTAACTTGCAGATCCAACATGCTGACAAAACTTTTCTCTATAACTAGTAGCTCTCAGAATTTAATGCTGAAGCAGCCGATTAGGCCTGGAAGCCAACGTTTGCATAGGGCCTTCCGGCCTGCCACAAGCCTTGAAACAATATGGTACTTACAGAGGGCCAGAAACGCCCAAGTTATGCAGTACTTTTGGATCAGGTGATTGAAATATATAACACTGATTGGGTGAATCTAAGTGACATACAGCAAACTCCCCCAATAGCTCTCTGTATCCACAGTTAATTGACCATAAAGATAAGTCTATAAAGTCCAAGAAAGGAGCAGCAAATACTTTTATAAAAGACTGAAAACCCTTTATGGACTTTTTGCTAAAAATAGATAAAAATGGCTATTTTGGGATTTACCAATAGTCTTAAGCCAATGGGATTTCATAAAGGTTGATAATAGGAAAAGGGAACTATACTCTATAATTTAGTGGAGTGGGCCGTGATGCCGGCCGGAACCGGCAAGTTCTGCATCTCATAGGCGAGGACAATGACCAGACAGACCCACTGGCTAATGGTGGACAGGGAGACCCTCTTCCCTAGTGACGAGGGTTGGAATGACACAAACAGAGCCTCAGACCTACGAAACTCTGCCGTCCGCCTTAGGTAAATCCGTAAGGCCCTTCTTACATCTAAACGGTGCCAACTGTGGTCCCGCTCCCTGGTCGGGTCTGGGCAGAAGTCCAGAAGAATCACTTCCTGCGCCCGGTGGAAGACCGGGTTTACCTTTGGCAGGAAAGCCAGGTCCAGGCGTAGCACTATCCTGTTATTGTGAAATGTGCATAGATCCTCCTTGGAGGAGAGAGCCCCCAGCTCCGAGACTCGCCTAGCCGAGGTGATAGCCACCAGGAACACAACCTTACAAGTGAGGAGCTTCCGGCTAACGGTCCAGAGTGGTTCAAAAGGCTCGGCCATAAGGGCCCATAGCACCATGGGAAGGTGCCACATAGGAAACCTGTGGACTGCTCCAACCAAAGAATGGCCGTACGGTTGAAAAATGAGGCGGAAGCCGCCGCCTTAATGGCCCAAGCTATTGACTGGAAGGTCTTCCTGAGGATCATCTCCGCCTTCCTGTCCTCTGCCTTCAGGTTGTCTGCCACATCCTTGGGTACCAGCGATGCTGGGGCAGCCAAGGCCACCACCGGCGGATCCACAGAGCGCATCTGCAATGCTTGGGAGAAATCTGGTTTGATGTTATAGAACCGTCTGTCATTGCTGCCTGGGGGTGGGGTAAAGCCTGGGTGTCTCCCACTGTCTCTTAACTACTTCCAGGAAAAGGTCGGGAGCAGGAATCTCCTCCTTAACCTCTTTAGGCTCGGAATAGAAAGTGCCCTGGGGCTTCCTTGCTCGCTCACCTGCCTTGCCCCCCCCCCAGCTGAGCATGGCACGCGCCTTGCGTAGGAGGAAACCAGAGCCCTTTAGTCCCCATCGGCGCCAATCTGCCCTCTCAGGGCTCCATGGGATCGCCGGCCAAAATGGCCACCGGGACAGCGACCCAGCCACTGGAGCCTCCAAGCCCTGAGATTTAACCCTCGAGTAGCTGGAAAAATCGCAGCTAATAGCAGGGACTTACTGGGAAGTGAAGGAAGGGTCTCCTTGTGAGAAGGAAGCAAGTTGAGTCGAGGATGGTCCAGAAAAGTTGAATCAGATCAGGAGTCAAGAATTTACAACCTCTCTTTGGCCAGACTGGATTGAAACTGGAGTCAGAGGAGAGGAGCCCAGAGGCGTGGCTTCAGCTTCAACCCAGTCTCAAGGCCAATTGGCTGTGATAATACCATCTCTGCAAACCCACTCTGGAAAATGTATTTTATTTTTTGGTTTATGGTTTGGTTTATTAGATTTATATGCCGCCCTTCTCCCAAGGACTCAGAGCGGCGTACAACATTAAAAGAAACACATAATACAAAAGTTAAAAAAAATTAAATAGAATATCCCAAACAAACCCAATTAGAATTAACAATAACATTTTTTTTAAAAAATTGAATTAAAATTAACAATGATCAATAATTTATCAGTAGGTGGTCTTGCAGGTATCCTGGGCCTAAGCCATGGAGCGCTTTAAAGGTCATAATTAGTACCTTGTATCGCACCCGGAAGACAACCGGCAACCAGTGCAGGCCGCCTAAAGGGGATGTAACATGGGAGCACCTAGGTGCTCCCATGATAACCCGCGCAGCCGCATTCTGGACCAGCTGAAGCCTCCGGGTGCTCTTCAAGGGCAGCCCCATGTAGAGCGCGTTACAGTAGTCTAGGTGAGAAAGGACAAGGGCATGAGTGACTGTGCACAGAGCATCCCGATCCAGGAAGGGGCGCAACTGACATACCAGGTGAACCTGGTAAAATGCCCCCCCTGGTCACGGCTGTCAGGTGTTCTTCTAAACTAAGCCGTGTATCCAGGAGGACACCCAGATTGCGGGCCCTCTCTGAGGGGGCTAAATAGCAATAGCAGTTAGACTTATATACCGCTTCATAGGGCTTTCAGCCCTCTCTAAGCAGTTTACAGAGTCAGCATATCGCCCCCACAGTCTGGGTCCTCATTTCACCCACCTCGGAAGGATGGAAGGCTGAGTCAACCTTGAGCCGGTGAGATTAGAACCGCTGAACTGCAGATAACAGTCAGCTGAAGTGGCCTGCAGTACTGCACCCTAACCACTGCGCCACCTTGGCTCTCCCCCTATCATCAAAGATGGAACAAGATGCACAAATCGGGATGACGGAAACCACAGCCACTCAGTCTTGGAGGGATTGAGCTTGAGCCTGTTCGTCCCCATCCAGATCCGCACAGCCTCCAGGCATCAGGACATCACGTCGAGGGCATCGTTTGGGTGATTTGGGTAGAGATGAAAAGTTGGATATCATCAGCATATTGATGATACCGTACCCCAAAACCATGGATGATATCACCCAGTGGTTTCATATATATGTTGAACAGGAGGGGTGAGTGAACCGACCCCTGGGGCACCCCACAAGTGACGCGCCTCGGGATCAATCCCTGCCCTCCAGTCAACATAAACTGCGACTGATCCGACAGATAGGAGGAGAACCACCGTAAAACGGTGCCCCCACTCCCAATCCCCCGAGTCGTCACAGTAGGATACCATGGTCGATGGTATCGAAAGCCGCTGAGAGGTCTAATAGGACCAGGACAGAGGAGTAGCTCTTTCCCCGGGCCCGCCAGAGATCATCGACCAACACGACCAATGCTGTCTCCGTGCTGTATCCGGACCTGAAACCCAACTGAAATGGATCCAGGTAGACAGCTTCATCCAGGAACTGTGGAAGCTGACATGCTACCACACTCTCAACAATCTTCGCTACAAAGCAAAGGTTGGAGACCGGTAATAGTTGGCTAAAGAAGCTGGGTCCAGGGAAAGCTTCTTAAGGAGGGGCCTCACCACCGCCTCCTTCAAGATGGTGGGAAAGAACCCCTCTCTCACCGAAGTGTTGGCAATCGTCTGGAGCTAGCTTCGTGTCACCTCCCGGGAAGCCGAGACTAACCAAGAGGGACACGGGTCCAGCACACAAGTGGCAGCACTGAGTCTCCCTATAATCCTGTCCATGCCCTCGGGGGTCACAGGATCAAACTCATCCCAGATGGTCTCCACAAGATTCATCCCCGTCAACTCACCCGAATCTACCCAGTCAGAGTCCAAGCCTGTCCAGATCTGAGTGATTTTATCCTGCAGATACTGAACAAATTCTTCAGCCCTACCCTGCAAGGGGTCTTTCCCAGTTCCTTGGTTAAGTAAGGAGCGGGTCACCCTAAACAGGGCGGCTGGGCAGTTATCTGCAGATGCGATAAGAGCGGAAAAATGTTGCTGTTTTGCCGCTTTTATCGCCACTAAGTAGGATTTAATATGAGTTCTTACTAGTGTTCGATCGGATTCGGACCGGCTGCCCTCCAACCATTCTCTAGGTGTCTTTTCCGCATTTCATCTTCCAGAGCTCCTCGGTAAACCAGGGAGCTACCCGGGATCGACACCGGGTCAGAGGCCGCAAAGGCACAACATGATCCAAAGCCCCAGTGGCCGCCCTATCCCAGGCTTCCACTAGGGCTTTGGTCGAGTTGTGAGCAAGGGATTCAGGAAAAGTCCCTAGCTCCATCAGAAACCTTTCAGGGTCCATCAGGTGCCTGGGGCAGAACCATCTAGTCAGTTCTGCCTCCCTGCAGTGAGGGGTAGCAGTATGGAAGTCAAGCCTGATGAGGAAATGATCTGACCATGACAAGGGTTGGATAGAAATATCCCCTAAATCTAGATCATTCATCCACTGCCCAGAGACAAAAATCAGGTTGAGTGTGTGCTCCCCATTATGGTTGGGGTCTTGAATTAACTGAGTTAGGTCCATAGCTGTCATGGAAGCCATGAACTCCCGAGCTGACTCGGATGTCTCGCCAATGGAAGCCAGATTGAAATCCCCCAGGATCATAAGCCTGGGAAATCAACCGCCAATCCAGCTAATAAAAATGTTAATAAAATCAAATCAAAATCAAAAATCAAATTAATACACCTAGCAGCTCAGGCAGGGCTGATGAAACATAGCAGGGAGACAGGTACGTAACAAAAAGGCCCACCTAAACTCCAAGGCCCCATTTCACAAAAAGGGACTCACACCTGCCTATCTGAGGCACAGTGATCACCTGAGGTCCGAGACTTTTCCTAATAACCACCGCCACCCCACCGCCCCTGCCCTGGGCTCTCAGCTAGTGAAACGCCCGGAAGCCTGGTGGGCATATTCATTAAGGGGAACACCCCCCTCATGGCCCAACCAGGTCTCCGTAATTCACACCAGGTCCGCTCTACCCTCTTGTATGAGGTCATAAATGAGGGGAACCTTATGTACCACAGACCTGGCGTTAAGCAACACCAGACGGAGACCAGGGTCCTGTAATCCCAAGCACCCAGGGGTGTGAGAAGGATGATGAGGATCGGAACCCGTGATTGCTCTTAAACAGTGAACCCGCTTCCCCGAACATAATTTGGCCCTTGGCCACCACCATATCTTCCTCTCCCACAAACAGTAGAGATGGTTCAGTTTAAATTAATTTTTTTAATTTAAACTGAACCATCACCTCCAAAAGATCCCACAATATGTATGCATACCATGCATGAACAAATATGACATAACAGCAAAAAGAATCCAATTCTTTAAGAATTTAAAATCTAAATTCAGTTTAGATTCACCTTAAATTTTAACTTTAACTTGCTCCAAAAATGAAAGCAAATTCTGTACCAATGCATATGTCTTGTGACAGAATATTCAAAAAACTGAAAGCGTCTGGGTTTTTGGCAGAAAAGCATTTCCATGACTCAAAGTCATCTACAAACTAAATTGATTAATAAGGGCTAGCTGATGAAATCACATGTTTGCTATATAAACATGCCCTGTCAATTCTAGGAATAATTAATCCCCCCTCTCTGGATTGTTTGGTGATTCAAATGTAAATGTATGTCTCCTGTCAAAATAGCAACTCTTCCTTGATCTTTATAGGGCCACCCTGTCAGCTAACCTCTTTAGTCTTATAAAGGAATCTAAGTTAGAAATTCCTTTTACTCATTATTAACATATTAAGTGAATGTTACCTTCAAAAGAAGTATTCTCATACCCTTCATGACTGTGGGAATCTTGCAAATATTGGCTGAACTTCAATTAACATCTTGTTACTTTAGCCTTTCTGCAAACATATTGTTCCTAGAAGCAGAACACTTCTTTTTTAACATCCTTTTATAAAAGGTGGCCTCTTCCCAAGGGAAGAAACGCAGTGAAACCTGTCTGATCTTGGGAAATTTCTATCACCTGAGAACATGCTTAAGAAAGCTTAGTAGCTGGTTGACTTTAGGGCTAACCTATAAACAGGTGTAAACCTGCAAATGAAAGTGAGCATTATTTCATTTTTATACGTGCTCAAATTGCCCAATGGCTTTCATTCTGCATTTACAGGAGGGGAAAAAAACCTTTTATGATTTTTTTATGATTTCAAAATAATAGGTTTTCCTTTCCCTTTTTCAGATTGAAAGTCATTCCCAAACTCAAACATCAAAGCTCAAACATGAAAGTTCAAATATTTTTTACTTTGGATGAGTAAGATTATAAGAGAAAATTGAGAAGATTCTGGCATCCAAAGGGTGTTATGTCAAATATTCCTTAGGGATACTCTTTAAATGGGTAGGTTCAAAGAACTGGTGACAGTTAAAAGAACTGACGTGGAGACTGGAGGATTAACTTTTAATGCAAGTCTCGTGACCTTCCCTATCAAAATGGAGTAAATAAAGTCAAATTTTTACTAAGAGTAGTTCCATCGCTTACCATTAGAAACTAAAGTGTAACAGGAACATAAAGCCATACATCACAGTCACACTGAATAACCATGAGCAGAATATCTATACTGATGCTTCCAAAGATTAATGAATGTTGTAATAGCTTCTCAATGGAAGAAAGTCTAACTTGACTTATTTCCAAACCAGGCCAATACAAAATTAACAAATCTATGTTGGTCACTTTATTTGGCACTCTCCTCTCTTTCAGGTGTTTGCATGGAATCTGGCGCAAGCAATTATTTGAAAAGAGGAAAACAGAAACAAAGCAACAAGAAAACAATTGTTTTGAGGATTTTAGTCCTGGATTGAATAAAACATTCAGGAAATAATTTAACTTCCATATTGCATTAATTGTGTGTATTGAGTTTTGAGTTACTTATTCTTAATCAATTTTTTTCCAGTCTCAGAGACTGGAAAAATTACTCATACAGAAACCGTATAAGCTTGATTTGAGGCTTCATGCAAATACGAATCATATTGGGAGAATAAATCAAAGCTACTGGCATATCTCCTGGAGCAGAGTAATTTTTCAACGCAACCTGAAATTACCCTGCAAGGGTGGAGAAGCAACACTGGAAATGGGTGCTCGTATCTACATACACAGTCTAATGGTACAGCAAGGAGCCTGGAGAAGCCAACAGAGACACACATTCTATTTTTTTCCCAATATCAGTAATTTCATTCTTAGCCCTGGCCTGAAATCAGGTGAACAGCTGACCAGAAAAGTCAGCTTTGTCCAGAAATTCCTGAAAACAATGTATTATCTATCACCTGTTCAGTTTTAACATCAGAAGTGGAAGAACTGTAATTGATCTGGCTTTCCTTGTAACTTCCCAGAATAGAGGAGTTGAGAGAGAAAAAATCTACCAGAGAGAAATAGCCACTTGCTTATATTAACCAACACAAAATCTAATGGTCTCTTGTGCCCTTTGGAACACATTGGAAGCTGAATATGGGTAAGTAGACAAAGAAAAGGATTAACAGTACCAAGTAGCTTTATTTGCTCAGATGTCAACACCTGAAAATTAGTTACTAACGCCAAAGAGGTAATACTAGTATTACATAGTGTTTAATTAAAACAGGGAGTTGAGGCTGCTGTGAAACTAGCAGTATTTAACATTGAAAGCATTAACTTAGAAGTTTTTTTTTTTTTTTTTTTTTGTTTATTTATAGGCCGCCCTTTTCCCTGAGGGGACTCAGGGCGGCTTACAATCAAAAAAGGAAGGGGAGTGTGGGACAATACGAAAAAAGAAATGTGCACAAAATAAATTAGACAATAAAACTCAACATTCACTCAGCATTCGGGAGGGGCGAAATAAGATTATCCCCAGGCCTGACGGGTTAGCCAGTTCTTGAGGGCTGTGCGGAAGGCCTGGACGGTGGTGAGGGTACGAATCTCCACGGGGAGATTGTTCCATAGTGTCGGAGCCGCAACAGAGAAGGCTCTCCTCCGAGTAGTCGCCAGTCGGCACTGACTGGCAGATGGAATACGGAGGAGGCCAACTCTATGCGATCTGATGGGACGCAGGGAGGTAATTGGCAGAAGGCGGTCTCTCAAATAGCCAGATCCACTACCATGGAGCGCTTTATAGGTGGTGAGTAGGACCTTGAAGTGCACCCGGAGTGCATTCTCAATGATACATCAGATCCTGAAGTGCACCCGAAGTGCATTCTCAATGATACATCAGATCCTGGTTAAATTCAGTGAGAAAGACACTTGTTTTATCCTTTTTTGATCCATTGTTTAGGTTTACTCATTCAGCTGAATTATTAGAAATCTTTGAAGGACATGGAAATTATATGTTGTGAAGTAATTGTTTCCCTGAACTAGCCACTCGTAAGCAATTCCTCTAAGAATATCAAACTGGCACACACTGAGCCAAACTGTGCCCCCAGCCCCAGGAAACAGATCTTAGTAATACTGTACACACAAGGTCATTATTAAATATAGTACATCCAGGGAAATGCTGATGGAATTTGTTGCAAGGATTCCCTTACTGACTGCTTGTCTGTAAGAAAGATAAACTGAAATAGCTACAGCTCATAATTTGCTCCTCTGGAACTTTCAGTGTTACATTTATTTCATTTGGAGCCATATAGAAATACAGTACTCCTATTCCAAAATACACAACAAACCAAAATAACACGAAATATGAATTACAACTATGATGTTTGTTTCAGTTTCAATTAAAAATTGATTAAAATACTCATAAGACTTACTTAAAGGCATGAAATACAGCTTGTTCTCAGTTTGTGTTCTCCTAATTTTCAAATAGAAAACCAAATCTGACCCAGAACAAATTTTAACACAAAGTTCACCTACTACCAGCTCAAATCAACAAGTACACACCTCACTCTTCATACAAAAAATTCCAAATTCACATTCAACCACTCATATAAACGTAGGCCGTAAAGCATTTGGTTAGGATAGTAAGCTTGCAATGAATTTGATAAATGAGCCTAGTTTGGCCAATTATCAGGGTTCCCCCCACCCCTCCAATCTTTACAGAGCAAAAATCCAAGTATAGCACAAAAAAGACATGTGTTTACACTGAGGTATATACCCAGACCACCCACTTGATTAAAAAGTATGAATGAAGGATCTTGAACTAACATTATACAGTGTTCCATGCCTATTGAAAACTGATTAGTGAAGGAGTATGCCCTTTCAAAGACATTTTGGAATCAAAGAGGTGCATAATTATGAAGGTAAACATTTACTATTAATAACTGCAGATTTAGCCCTTGTTAATACAATGGGTTACTTATTACATAGGAAATGTTTATATTCTAGCTTCTACTATTAAACATTTCACGGAGCAGTTATTTTTGGCTGTACATCCTCGGCTTTTGCAAAAATGCACTAATTTTGCCTATGAAAACAAGTTCCCAGGTTACCATAATCCCAAAATCTGGCAACAAATACAAATTCTATTGACAAGAACCAAGGATACTCAAAACACTTAATATTTCCTTCATTTCAGATTTGTTAAAAGATTTGGCAAAATTATTTGGATTTACCTAGTTCATCCCACAGCTGCCTGTATTTGTCTGTCATTGCAGTTCCTTGTTGCCTCCAAAGTGACAGCCGTGGGTCAGCCATGAACTGTTCTGTTATCAGTGTCAGCATACGAGCACCGTTTGAGTCTCTCATCTTTAACATCTCTCGCACCTACAATATAAAACATGTAGTTTAGTGTTTATATAACAGAATAACAGAGTTGGAAGGGACCTTGGAGGTCTTCTAGTCCAACCCCGCTTGGGCAGGAAACCCTATACCACTTCACACAAATGGTTATCCAGTAACTTCTTAAAAACTTCCAGTGTTGGGAGCATTCACAACTTCTGGAGACAAATGAAGAATTGCCAGGGGCAAGGGAGAGGTCAGTGGAAACATGGGATTACATCTGAACAATCAATAGTGCCAATTCATACCAACAATAAGTATTGCAAGTACACAATGTTTTAAAAAGTAAGTATTTATACAATGAAGAGCAGATTTTTTTATTATGAAGTAGCCCAATATTGAGAAAATGCTATCTTGTCTTATCTTGTCTGATATCAAAAATGTAGAGACTGGAAGCGGGGAAATTATTAATTTAAATTTAAAAATATTAAAAACTTTAATAAAAACATTAAAAAGAAAATAATAAATGCATTCAAACTGATGTTCCTCTAGCTTAGAGCTGTTGTCCTTGGCATTTAAGGAGAAGAAGAAGTAAATATTAACATGATGATAGACAAAAGCAGGAGTGGGATAAATGAGTGTACACTCTGAGTGCCACATCACCATATACAAAATTAATTCACTGGACAGGAGGAGTTGATAGTATTTAATTCTAAAAAGAAGCTACACCACTAAACATCTCTAATAAAGGGAACAAAGAAGACATAGTTTTAACATGCCAATTTTTTCTCTTGTCAATTAGGGAGCATGGATATATTAGCAAATTCCTATGTAGTTCAGTATAAATACAAAAGCATAATAAACTAACTTGAAAATCCCACAATTTTGGAGAAAATAAAGGTTTTCATGGTAATTCAAATGTACCATATTGCAAAAACCATTCTTTACAGAACACAGTGGTACACTTTGCACACCTTCAGCATGAGAGGAGTGTATTCTATAGTCCAAGGTTCTTATGAAAACTTTGGAAATAAAATTCACACGCACTCTTAATAAAGATGCTTAAAATATTTACTTTTCCCCTCCCAAATTACTATAGACACCAAAGATTTTACTGATCATTCAAAGAACAAATTTAAGGAGAAATGCAAGGTAGAAGAACCACCAGCATTGTAAAAAGTCAGAGAGGCACAAACTTATAATTGTTCCATTGACTGGCTATAGTACTTCAATTATAAAGCACAGTTATTATCTTATCAATACAATACAATTATTAGAAAACTTAGCAGGTTGATTGTTTCATGTTTGTCTGATGCTAAAGGTGCCCTATTTTACTTCCAAGGCACACACTGATTCAGAGATACCAAAGACAGAATAAGTTGTTATTCTGATATTTAAGAGCCATGGTGGTGCAATGGTTAGAATGCAGTATTGCAGGCTAACTCTGCCCACAGCCAGGAATTCAATCCTGACCGGCTCAAGATTGACTCAGACTTTCATCCTTCCGAGGTTGGTAAAATGAGGATCCAGATTGTTGGGGCAATATGCTGACTCTGTAAACCTCTTAGAGAAGGCTGTAAAGCACTGTGAAGTGGTATATAAGTCTAAGTGCTATTCTTATCACTATTTTCCAACTTTGCATTAAACTGGCTTTAGCTTTAAATTCATACATTTCAACATTTCACTTTGAACCATACCAATCATACCAGTACTACCCTTGACTAAAAACATTCTAATCTTCTACCACAAGTTTCAGTTTGTTCTATGCTTCTAACTCCCTATGCAGTTTGTGTATAATTCTGATAATGAAACATGCAAAACAGATCAACCAAAAGGTGTCAATTTACTACAGAGTCCATCCTACTGCTCAAGAAACAACAGAAGTATTTGCAAAGTTCCTTACTTCATGTTCTATCATTCCTTACATTAAGTAACCATTGTCCCATGGCAGTACAGATTTCCCAATTTTCTTTTAAACAATTGTAAGATGTATCATATGACATTAAGTTATAAAAAGATACCAGTCACTTTGCTTTGTATTTCCTTTTGTATACTCCTTTTATACTGTGTGTGCTTGGGTGGGGTGGGGTGGAGCATACTATTATCAATGCATGTCAAAGCAATGACATTTAAAAATTCAACAGATTTGTTTGGTTGGGTTTTGGCCATGTTGATTTGTATTTTTCCCAAAGAAACCGTTTACTAATGACAGTAAAGAAGTAATCTTCTTCTGTACCTTAAAATCTTCAAATAGCGGAGAATTCTGAAAAATGTAGCCCAAGAAATCCAGATGGTACCAGCCCAAGAAATGTAGTGGGAACATTACTAAGAGGCTAAACATCGTGAAGTCAACAAAAGAACTAAAGGTAAAAAAGCATACTGTCAAAATGAAAAAATATCCCTTCTAACATACCTTTGCAAAAAGCAGATTGAGCTGTTTCCCTGATCCATGGTATCCACCCTGGGAAAGAAAGAGTTTAACTTGTTCCTGAACTTGCTCTTCATCCAAATGCCAGCAATTTTCATCATCTATACTCGCTCCTGCTGTAGGATCAGGGGCACCTACACAGAAGAAACAAAGGCTATATGATGACTTAAATCTTTTTACCAATACATGAGGATCCAGTTGTTCCCACCTAAAATGACAGTTATTGATGACTGATTACACCTATTATGTATGCACTGATATTAAGCCTGATATGATGGTAAAATTCTGTGCATATTTAGCACTCTAAAGGAACCTATGTGTGCACAGCTTTAGATTATTATGTCAGTGGCTAAGAGAAAACTGGAGCAATAGCCCTCTATGACATATAGGTATCGTTACTCACTGGCAAAATGTGTGCTTTGCACACAAATTCCATGCTCAGTCTTCAGCTTCTGAAATTTAAAGGCTCCTAAGTCTGATAAATCCCAAGTCTGCCCCTACTCTGTGGAACATCCTGGCCCCAGTGATCTGGCAGTCCCTTTCTGGAAGTTCATCAAGACCTGATATTTACCCAGCACTGCAACAGTGCCGTGGGAGCATATGGATAGTTGTTGAAGCATCCTAGAAGATGATTGGGGCACCAGGATTTGGGTGGAAGGGTTTAATTTTTTTTTTAGTTTTATGGTTTTATAGTTTGCAGTTTTATTATTGTTGTGAGCTGCCTACATGTTGCCCCACAAATCTTTAAATATATAAATGAATAAATAATCTGACCGTATACAATAACTTCTATCTTTCTATCTTATGTCCTCTCTATGTAGTGTGGATGGCTAGTAAATCAGAAACACTGTTCAAGGTAGTCAAGTCACTTTTTGGGAGGAATAAGATAACTACTTGCATAGCAGTTTACCGATAAAACCAGATTCCCCCAAGCCTTGGCTCTTCATGTGTAGGGTCTAAAGCAGCGGTTCTCAACCTGTGGGTCGCGACTCCTTTGGGAGTTGAATGACCCTTTCACAGGGGTCACCTAAGACCATTGGAAAACACATTTTTTTAAAAAACTACAGAAAATATAAAATAATTTTACAATGGGGGTCACCACAATATAAGGAACTGTATTAAAGGGTCGCAGTATTAGGAAGGTTGAGACCCACTGTGATGATTAAGGCAATGTCATTAATTATCTGGGGTCTCTTGCAGCCTAAAGATTCCAATAAGGGAGGCAAGTACTTTCTATCCAGGCCCCTTCTTTGAGGCAGAAGAGGTATGACTTCTTGTATTAGGAAACTAGTCAATGCCATGTAGGGGAGGGCATCCCCTCCCCAATTTGAAGGAGACTGTAATATGCCTTCTCTTCAAAAGGCATTTTCTGGATCTAGCTACACTAAATAACTATCATGCAGTCTTCAATTTCTATTTTTGGAGAAGGCTGTTGAAAAGATGGTGAGGGTCAATTGCGGCACCATTAAGAAAGCAGATTTTTCTGGAGCCTTTTCAGCCTGGGATCAGGTCCAGACATGGAACCAAAATAGTACTGGTTATTCGGGTCAAGGCGCTATGTCAGGATGGGGAGGAGGTAATATATCCTTCCTACCATATGAGACTTCTCAACAGCAAGCATTCCTTCTGGAAATATTATGAGGGCTACAGGCACTATATGGCACTGGTCCTTCATTATCAGGCAATTCCAGTCAGGGGATAGGGAGGAGGAGGAGGAGGGGAGGTTGGCTTAATAGGGCTTGATCTTTTCCATCTTTCTCTTGAACTGTTCGAAGAGGTCACTTTATAGTTTGGAGTAAGGTGGCATTTAATTGGGTAAGTTGGAGACAATTGGAAATCTCAAATATCTGAACACTATTGGGCTTTGGATGGGACAAAACAGGCTAAAATTGAACACTGCTTTGGTAAGATCATACTTGGTCACCTTGTTACAAAAAAGATGTTGAGACTCTAGAAAGAGTGCAGAGAAGAGCAACAAAATTGATTAGCGGGATGGAGCTAAAACATGATAAACAGTTGCAGGGTAACTGGGTATGTCTAGTCACAAGAGTAACTCACACCCTTATCACTTTCAAGATTCTTGCAATATATTAAATATACATATTGTATTCATACCTTTGAAGACCACTGAGAAACTGCATCTGATAATACAATGCAGCAGGATATTTTTGTCAATAATCATCTAATAAAATGCACAGGTTTCTAATATGTTTCAAATGCATTTTACAGTACTGCATATGTGAAGGGTTCCTATGTAGTTTCCTTTTCTAGCTACTTTTTCTAACCAGAATTGAGCCACCGAGTACATAGCTCTCAAGAAAAACTACTTGTGGTTCATCAGTATTAGAGAATAACAAAGTGGCCCTGTCTGTGGCTATTATTCTTGGTACTTTACTGTTATTATGTTGTTCTTTATTATTTACCATAGGTCTTTTGTTTTGCTGTTTTTATATTTGCTTTTAATCAGGGGTGTTTTAGTTTGGGAGATTCTTCAGAATTACCATTTAAAATCAATGGAAAAATTAAAATGTTAAATAAGCAGGCTAAAATGTTTTTTTTAAATCTGGTAAAAATTAAAGTAGGCAAATATAGGAAACAGCACTTTCTATCATTTATTTTGCCTGTTGTGTGAATGCCTTCCTAAAAATGGCATTACTCTTTAAAAAACAGGAAGGGGCAACACTTGATTATCTGAGAACAGTACTTCTCCTATTTTTCCCACAATAACAACTTCTGATGAAAAAGAGTTGCTGGCTCAGAAAATTCCAGAAAAAAATAAGGTGTATCAAAAGTGTATGCATGCTTTTATTACAGCAAGTATCAAACTGATGAACCTTTCATAATTTTTCTTCTAAAAGAATGAGTTTTCTATTATTTTAAATAATAATTTCAAATGATTTGAATTATAACATATATTTTGAAAATGAAATAATTAAAGCCAAGAGACTGTGACAGAATACTTTTGCTAGATGACATCAAACATCTAGTCAACATATCTGCAGTTGACAACCAGGGCAGCCAGGCTCCAGGAAATCTTTTAATGGCTGAAGAGTTGGTAATAATACTGAAAAGTCATCTTCATACTTCCCTGACTTGCTCTGTTTCTCCAAGTTATCCCTCTTAACCACAAGGAACAAATGTTTCCTAAAAGCTTAAACAGTGAACACATACTCTAAACCTCCAACTTAAGACAACTAATAATATTTGATATATAATGGAAAACATTAGTTATCCCTCACATGCTTACTAGCTAGCTTTCTAGTTCTGAGATGCTGCAATGTCACAGTTTGTCAAGAATGTTGTGAGATTCTTTCCATCAAGATTTGCTTATATCTACCCATCAAGGGCATAGTAGAGGAGGAGGCAGACTTCAAAGTTGATTGAATATTATCGTTTCAAGCCAAAACTCTTGATTTTAAGAAAAGTGACCATGACCAAATGCAAAATCAAATTAAAATAAAACCTGCTCTGAGTTAGGGAATAAGATCCTACGGTGCCTGAAGCCAACAGGAAGAGAAGCTCAAGAAACTCGCAGGTCCATATTAGAGGTATTAAAGTTAAAAAATAATAAAAAAATTATAATGAAAGCAAAAGTGACAGCAAAAGAAGCCAATGTAGCTTCATGCGTAAAAACATATATATACACACACCTCTCTTTGAAGGTTAGATACACAAGCAACTGAAAGGCAGAAAGCAAGAAAGGACACAGTACATATAGTATAGGAAATGGATATAAGTAAGAATAGATCACAAAGAAAGAGTATAGACAGGTAGAGCAGAACAGCAGAGGTGTGTCAGGAAAGTTGAATTCATAATGAGCTGAGCTCAGGAAAGGCTGCTGAGGGGAAAGAAAAGCCTTTATACATGCCTTTATGTAAGGCAAATGAAAAGAATCAGTTTACTAGCAGTCAAATAAACATTGTAAAATATTAGTAACAAAGAAACACTATTTTGGTTCAGATCTCCCTAACACAAGACTACGTTAGTGCTGCCAAGAAATTTTGGGCAGAACTAAAGCTTGAAACTGGGAGAAACCTAGTCAGGGATTTACTCTGAGTGAATTTAAATTTCCATGACCAAATTAATTCCATCGTGGCTTACTGAAAAAACTAGTTATCATCTGCCCAATTCCTTATGTATTATCTCTGAGAAATCCTGGAGAAGAGATGAAGTGCCTGATGACTGGATATTATCCATTATTTTCCAAAAGAAAAAGACCTAGCAAATTGGAAAAATTAATTTGATTGTACCTAGGAAATTTCTAAAGCGGACTACAAAGAAATGAATCCATAAACATCTTCAGAAAAACCAGGAGTCAGCATGGACTTCTCAAAAACAAATCTTTTATTGTTCTAGTAATAGTAGAATCAGGTAAAGGAGGGGGGGGCAGGTGGGCTTCCCTTTCTTGCATGTTTTTAATTTAAGGCCAAAGAGATACCATCTGGGATGCTGGGGTTTGGATTCAATACTTTAAATGGCAACTTTCAATTTTATAATTCCGTGAAAGTAAATAATTCATTTTTGGGTGCCATATTAAATTAGTCCCAGTTACATTACATAAAATTGGAATCTGCTCTTTACTCAAATCTTTACTTAGAATGTATGCATTCTAAGGACATTTAATCTATGATCTAACCTGTAGGCATTTCCAAAGATCGATATTAGCATGGCTCATGTCAGTTCTAATCACAAACTACCAACTTCCTATTTATAACCAAATATTCATATTGGCAAAGAAACCTTGTCCTCTCCTGAAAAAAATGCTAGAAATTACAGGGATGAGTGGGGGGAGGAGGAAGAGGTATTAGCCAAATTTGAAATTATCACATATACTTTTTCATGTTGTACATCTGAAAAATTAAATGGATGCTCAAACCTTGAAAGACCAAGACTAAAGCTTGACTGAAGTATCTATTTACTTCACATCCATTGAAATTTTCAGGCCAAATGAACTGCATCCTAGGCTACCAAAGGGACTTGCTCATGGTCTGTCCAAATCTTTATACATTGTCTTTGAACTCCTGGAAAAGTGGTGAAGTCGCTGATTATTGAAGGACAGCAACATGGTAGGATTGGGCAAAGCATTCAAAGCAGCATCTTCATCACATGGCTTTTAAAGCGCACACCCTCAGGCTTGCAGTTACTCCATGCAGCAAGCAATTTATATACACTAATTCAGCAGAAATTTGGACATCACTATATTGTCTAACTTAGCTTGCACAATACATGAATCATCTTGGGACACATCTACTAGTATAATGTAGAGTCAAATGTTAATTCTTCCCATTTGTAGATGTTGGAGATCAAGCAACAATTGTTTGTTTGTTTGCTTGCTTGCTTAAATTTCTTGTTCATTTTAACAATAAATGGTTAAAACAATAAGTAGCAAAAATACATCCTGACATATTGTTCAGATGTTTCAACAAAGCTGCTTGTCCAAATTCCCATGGAAGGAATGATTACACCACATAACATATTTCACCTTTCTTGGGGGGGGGGGGAAGGAAAGGATATTCCTCTCCTACTTTCAATTATGCATTCTTGATTATATATAGCCTAATCCTCATATCACCTTTCTAAATGCTTTCAGGGTTAGGGTTTCCTGTCAATCAAGTAGTTTTCTGTCATATAACATTTCAATTAGAAATATGTTGATCATCTACAAGTGGGAGAGTTACTCAGCTGGACACTGAATTAACCCCCCCCCAAATGAAACTCGTGTTTCTTTAAGCAATAACCATCTAAGTAAGTAGAAAATAATTCTGTTGTTCTTCTGACAAGTTATTAATGGTAGATATTACCTTTTCTTAACAGTCTCTATGGGTCCCCTTGTTAGATTTGAGATAAAATAAATCATTGATATCTTTTCTCAATGTGGCTGTTGTTCTCCGTGGAAACATGTCATTAGACCCTTATACAACTTGTTCCTGACAGCTTTATCCAACCTGCACATGCACATAAAAATTCTGATAATGCAAGTCTAAGCCTATAACCTACTGTATATCTGAAGGCCTCATCAGACCATCTCATTTCATACCTCTCTTTTATTTGACATCACAAGCATGATATTTAGAGGGACAGCACTGCTCAATGTGATTCATGCACTACAATACATGAATGGCACTACAGTCTTTTCTGCAAGAACAGGCAGTCTTTCCCAGTTTTCAGTTAGCTTTCTGCACACTGCCTAATTAAACTAACAGGCTAAAAGTGTCATTTGTTCTAAACATATTTGGAGAGAGAACATGAAAGGAAGTCCAAAAAGCTTACGGAAATACAGTATTAATAGGATTAAACTGAAGTACTTTCCTGGGAGAAAGAAAAGGATTCTGGAGCAAGCACTGGAGAAAAAAAAAACTAACTCACCATGAACTTGATTGATCTCTGAATTCTGAGAAAGGATTTCATCTGCAAGTTTTTGAGCCGTTGGCAAAACTTCAGTATGGTGCACTGTAATCAAATACTGTACAAATTTTTGCAGTTGGTCTCTGTTCATTTGAAAAAGAGTCTCTGAAATGGGAAGATGCAGTTTGACCTGATCTGGCTTGCGGATCCGGTATAAAGAAAGGGCCACAACATGGGCACAGTAAAATATGTCTTTGTTTCCACAGCTACAGGTCACTGAGGTAATCTTGCAACGATCAAAGCTGATAGCCACATTGCAAACAGTTTCTGGCTCGGATTGCATGGCAGGTTCAGTCACGGTACCGCTCAGGTGGAAACCTGTTCATCAGAAGAAAATAGTCATTTTTAAAAATCAGCAAAATGTGTGTTTGCTATTTTAAGCAAGCAAAGTTTGATAAGCCGAATGCACTTAAATAGAATTCACCATCTTAGACAGCAACTGTGGTCTTTAGCAGCAGCCACTAAAGTCACTTAAAAAACACTTATATATACCGGTAAATAGTTCTACATGAACAAAGTGGTAACTGTGGTAGATGATGACTACAGAAAAAAACAGGAAACAGGCATTCATACACCAAAATACTGAATTTGCATTACTTTAGAACCTGCACAATAACAACTTCCAGCACTACTTATTACAAATGGTAGCTGGAAGCTTCCATCAATGGAATCTGACAACATTTTAGTGCCTCTATTTATTTTTAAACCCAATGCTGTGCTCACACATGAAAAATGTCAAAACAATAGGGATGGAAATTATTCAGGAAACTGCTTTTCTTCTCAGCTCTTAGTGTACTATCATAAAGACTGCATTAAGGCTACACTCTGGAGGAAGCTATATGGATTCCCAAATCCCAGTGAGTGTATTCATTTGATGCACACAGATCTAGAATAAATAAAACAGACTTCTATATACAACTTTTTAAAGTTATATTGCTGTGTGACATCCTAATATTTCTACTCTATGGATCTTTTACTCGTTTCTATCACATATTCTCTTTTCATGGGCTTTTAGATCCCCTTCTTCTGTTAATCTTGCTACTCTTTCTCAAACTAAAAGTTTGACCACCCAGCGGAGACATCACAACAGCTGTTGTGGAACAGCTTCAAGAACAAGCACTTTTGAATGTTTCTAGTTAGGAAATAAACTAGTCTCATGCAGAGAATAAGTTTGTTGGAATAGTATTGTTTTAGCCCATTGTTCTCTGATGGACATCCAATTCTTACATAAGCAGTCCAAATAACTGTCACTAAGCAATGTAGTTGTAAAGACCAACATCACACGACCATGCTGACTTAAACAATGGTAATTCCAGTTGCCCTGTGTAGCTGTTAGGCACAACATCCCATGATTACCATTTGAAACTTCCTGCTGGCTTTCCCATTGACTGTGCTTGCTGGTAGCCAACAGTGAAGGTTGCAAATGATGATAATGTGACTACAGGGTACTGTGATTCTTGTAATTGCAAGCCATTCGCCAAGAGCCTGATTCACGATCACATTCCTTCTCTTTGGGACAAGGGTGGCATATAAATCCAATAAACAAACAAACAAACATGATCGCAGAGATGCTGCTCCAGCTGCAACTGCAAGGAATGGTTATAAGCCTTCTTGTTCACCATAATCATAATTGAAAGTGGCCGCTGAATGAGAACTACCTGTAGAATGCTTTTATGTGTTACTGTTCGTGTGGGGAGCATTCAAATATGTTGGTCCACCTCTTTCTCAGTATGACATATAAATACTTATGACATATAAAATACCCATGATGACCAGACATTAAGAAAAATACAGCTGATAAGTTTTTTTTTAAAAAAATCATGAAGATCAACAAGGATCATTAGTGAGCAGTTTATAAGCATAAAATATTTTGCATCATTTTTTCCTGTATATTTAATAATTTCTAAAGGATTTCTTTGTAATTTTGTTTGAGACCACAGCTTTACATTAAAATGCATTTCTAATATATCCAGTTATAGTGGCAAGTAAAACTGTTGTATCAGAGATTAGACTGCAAATTAATCGGCACAAGTAATTTTGGGAGTGCTTTGTTGCAAATGTATATTAGTATTAGTTAAGAGAAATTAAAATGGAAAAAAATGGTAAATAAAAAATAAAATAAAATAATAAAACAAAACAAAACAAAACAAATAAAATACTTTAGCTTGATAATGACACATGGACTCATTTTCGGAATGAACACAATTCTATAAAATCAGTAAGAATCAACCCATTCCCCCAACAGGCTTCAACAAAAAAATATTTCTCAAATATAGTACCATACTTAATAAAAGCAAAACTATCTTCTGCATGTAAACGCATATGATTCTTTAATAAATACCTTTTGACAATGAACTAATTTTTTTCCAATTATCAGTACATGTAATTATTTCTTTTAAAAACACAATTTTGATATCAGAATTCACAGGCTTAGATTTTTTTAAAATATATCTCTGGAAAAAAAATTACTCATGTGATAGATACTGATGGAAAGAATTCTATGTATGACCAGTTTCTCTCAGTGAATGTAAAGACTACAATTCATAGGCACACATACACAAAGAAACACACAATTCCATCTCTTTCAGCTCCTCATCAACTTTTATGCTTGATTAGATTTGGGGCAGAGCAAGGATGAGTGAGAAGGCAAGAAAAATCAGTAAAGATTACTTGCATCTTTTACAATAGGGAGATTCATGGCATCTGCACTAGTCTCAATGTTTGAGGTGATTTAACAAAATACAATTAGTATTTTTCACTTCCACCATAGTGACATTTCACTGCTGAATACAGTGGTTTCCCGCCAGCTCCAATAATTACCCTAATGAAAAGAAATGCTGAGGACCATAAGAAAAACCAAATTTGTCATAGATAATGCAGGTAATCTTTTAGTTCTGACCATTACTCTTTTTTTACTTTGGAATAATGTATTATTTATTGTAATCTCCTCTAACAATTATTACATTTCCAATCAAGACAGCAGGAAGGTTTTGCCAAAACCCACAGCAGGAAATGGCACAAGAAAGAAAAGCTACAAAGTATGCACTATCCTACCTCAACTTCAAGATCCAGACTGACCCAGATGACCAGGAAATTCTGGGAGATGAAGTCTTAAAATTGCTGGGGTTGAGAAACGATCATAGGGTATTCCCTCCTATGCCTGAGACTGATCCGGAAAAAAATTGCTTCCAAAGTATATGTTTTGCCACAAATCTTACTACCTCATTTGAACAGGTATGTATTTTGAAAAAAAAACAAGGCAAAATGGAGTAGGTAATGTTTTTGGACTAGATCTTTTTTTTAAAAGTATACCATGGATACGCTCACCAAATGGCTACCATGAGAGACTTGCCTACTCATAAAATGACTGTGTGATAGGCACTACCAGTCATAAAATACTAATTTGCTATAAAGTACATTAGCATTCGCCACCCTCACACAGCAAAGAGAATTAAGGTGGATGGAGTCTCTATATCCAGGAGGGCTCTATAATATATTTTAAAGGTAATTAAGAATCATATTATGCTTTATCTGCTATGTTTTGGCCTCATGAACCAAAGTAATCCCAGTTAACTCTTTCAAACTATAGTTCTGAAAGTTTCCTTTTAAAAGTGGCCTTTAATTAATAGTTGTAAAAAAAGAGAGAGACAGATTTCCCCTTCAAGGGTTTTCCAATAAGATCACAATTATTCCCTTAACGCATATCCTGTTCAAGCTGTGATCTGTTTTAGCAAGATACTAACAGTCTTCTGTAGAGAGCAAATTTGAACAATTTATACTACCTTACCCCTCAAGCAATATCAGGGGCAAAACCAGAGATAAATGATCAGCCACCTCAATAAATGAATCATATACAAAACAGACATATCAAAGGCACTCATGTATTTCCTCCCCTTAAATTCACATTCAAAGTGTATCCCTTTTACATTTTCCTGTATCTGGAATAATCAAGGTCTATTTTCCTTTTTTTAGTATTTTTAGATTACATATGCTATTTTGTTAAAAAAATATTATTCTCAAATAGTACCTTATCTAGACAATAGAGATAAGGAATTTCACATGTGGGAGCATTTGATGTTTTTTTTTACTTCCAGTAGAGTCTTGCTGTAAAATTAAATATTTGCTAACTCCATGAAAATTAGGCTACAGTATGTCAGCATGGTACCCACTGCTTTTCATTGTTACCTGCATCATGTAAATTAAGGAAGCAATTAGGCATATAATACAGGATTTATTTGTATCCCACCTTTTCTCGGTAGTCTACAGGGAGTAATCTATTAATTTTATTTCTACAACAATCTTGAAAGTGGATTAGGACTAGCAAAAGTAACCTATCCAAAATCATGCAATGAATTCCATGGTCTCATAAGAATTTGAATTTGGCTCTTTAGGGACCTCATGCAAACACTTTAATCCCTACCTTATACTTGTTGTGTGGGTCAGAGTGGCAGAGGACAAATGTAAGCATGAAAGGTATGTGCCAAACTTGTTGTCTCTGGCAATGCCTCTCACCAACAGCCATTTTGTGATTATCAGAAGTTTTATTAACATGCTACTGAAATGAGCTCATGTGCCTCAAAACCTTATGGAACCCAACAACCCCAAAGCAGACTGTTGGATTTAAGTTACTACAGACCCTTATCCTCTTTTCCTGTTTATTGAGTAGTCAAAGCCTGTCTTTACCGATAAGAATTGTGGAAGCCATCAAGAGCCTCAAACATTTCCTTTGTTTGTTTAGTTCCATCCAGGGTCACCATTTGGTTACATAGTTTAAACACATGTCTGTAAAACTACATTACTCTTTAGAAATGGGGAGGGGGTGTTTTCAGGGAAATGTTTATTTGAAACTACAAATATGTCACTTGTTTTCTCCTCATGATAAATAAGTCAGCCTCTCCCAATCGAGGCTGAAGAAGGGGAGATAAAACATCTAATACTCAGTTATTTTCTCTCAGTAGATAACACTGCTTGAAAAGTAGAGGGTTTTGCAGAGGGGGGTTGACAAATGGACATTGACTAATTATGAAAGTGACACTAGACAGTAACTTTGTAACCTAGTCACTGAATGAGATGACTGAAAAGTGTAAATTCCACCAGAGATTCCTTCCTTGCAAGAAGAGATGGTTAAAAACTGCCTGCCGGTATGTTTTATTGCAACATGAACAAATGTCTGCTTGTCCTTTGCAGTAATTTGAATTTAATACAGTGTAACAGATGAGCAATCTGCTTTATAAACTAGTTCCAACCTTCCTGCCCCCCACCCCTCAAACATCCTTGGATATGCTTCCATTAAGAGCATATCTCAGCACATCCTGCTGGCTCTGGTAGCCAAAATGCCCCCCACTTTTCATCTCTCTCCAGTCTCTTGTGGACCATACAGCATAAATTAACTATTCATTATGTGCGAGGAAGTCACAGATAAAGGTGCACCCTGCTGCGAAAGACTTCTATTTTACATGTCAATTTTAGAATGAAAGCATCTGCTACCTTACTAACATGTATATTTAAAGCCATCACATAATACACTGTTCATTGCTTGTTTATTCAGATATTATGAACATCTAAGTGGCATTACTCAAAATGATCTCCTCTGTGTCTTCCCTTTCCCATTACTCCTTGCAATCTGCTCCCCATACCGCAAAATGGCTTGCTTATCAGTATTGTTTCAAGATGGTGTTCAGCATATATGAGCACTTTAGATCAAAATTAAATTTTCTGCCTTGCAATTTGAATATGGTCTCAAATAATAAGAAAGTAACACTCAAAACAAAAACAGCATCGCAAACAGAGCCTAAAAATATTACTCATATCTAATTCAAAAATGTACTATACAAACACATTCCTTTTCCAATGCCAAAAACCTGGAAAACTACTAAGTTCATTTGATGTGTGTGTGTGTGTGTGTGTGTGTGTGTACATACACATACATACGTACATACGTACACACACACACACACACATATAAATGAATGACACTGACTAAAAACCAACGTTTTCACCTGGAATTGGTTTGGTTTTCCTTCCCTTTCCTTCCTTTCTTTTTCTTGAGAGAGAGCACAAATAAGTTAAATTGTATTAGGCAGGAATTAAGGGGGAGGAGGAGCCAGATATCATCAATTACAACTGGCTGAACTAACCACAAAAAGCTACCAAAAAAAAAACCATTTTAAAGCTTTCTAAATGAAATTTCTAAAACTCAAGCCATTATAACTTTCTCAGCTTTACTAGCAATCCCTTTCTATATTATGAAATGGAGACATCTTGTGCTACAATTAACCATATTAAAGCATCCCACAAACCCTAAGATAATTATTTATGTTTGTATAGAGGTAAAACATTTAGCTGCACAATGTCTTCATGGACAAGTAGCTGAAATCTCTTGCACTGTAAGAATTAATAGGCAAAAGCTGCATAATCAGACATTAACAAAGCACAACCTGATGTCTTCTAGATGTTTCAAAGTGCAATTGCCAACATCACTGAGCAAGTCATTAGAAAAGAGTAAGATCCAAAATAATCAGGATATACGAGGCTGAAGATGAGTGTGATATTGCTTTGGTTAAAAAAAAAGCCCTCAAAAGAAGGACATTTTCACGAAATGAAGTAAATGGATAGCAAATATAATTCTATTTTCTCCCCCATCCAGCTTCATGGAATATCACTGATGCCTAGAACTGTTCCCTGGATATGAAATGAACTCAGATACACAAACCATACAGTATTTTAAAAATTGTGACTAGAAAAAGGAAGAGAGAGATGAGTCTCTCATGCAGACAATGGACTATGGTTTGCTTCCTTCCACCAAAAAACAAATCAGAAAAAATCATTTCAACATCAAGAAAGAAGTACATTCCCATCAATTCTCTGTTTCAGTTACTCCGAATACTGTTGGTGGAGGCAAATGGTAAGATGATTGTATAACATACATAATTACATATGTTTGACTTGTGTGTGTGTCTTTTTACTCCTGGAGACTGCCTGGACTAGTTCCTGCAGTTTTCTTGGCAAGGTTTTTCAAAGTGGTTTGTCATTGTCTTCTTCCTAGGACTGAGAGAATGACTAGCCCAAGGTCAACCAGTTGGCTTGTGCCCAAGGCAGGAGTAGAATTTACACTCTCCTAATTACTAGTCCCATGCTTTAACCACTAAACCAAACTGGTTCTCATGTCTGCCTTAATGTCTGGTTAATATACCAGACTAGGTCTACATTTTCCTTCATCAGCCTATAGATTCATTTAAAAATTCACACATAAGTTTTTTGGGTATTGTTGCAACAGTTAATAATTGCACCTTTCACACTGGAAAAATTAAGCACAAATTTACCACTGCTTACTTATTTTATTTATTGTTTACATTTTTGAACTGCCCACCCCCCTCAGACTTCATGCTGGCCAACTACCAACACCTCATGTGTCCTTCAAAATACAATATTCATGCATCTTCATTAAGCCAAACGGATTTAAAACAAAATGTTTATTTAATGTTTATCTAATTTATAGCTTCACAAATATTTCTTCATACACACACATATTTATATACATGCACACAAACATAGCCTAAAGTAATTATCTTGATTATAATCAAATCACTCCTGTTTGCCTTCCAATAAATACAATATGACAGCAGTTAGATTCACTGATCAAAAAGTATCAACTATAAATTCAATAAGCATTATTTCCATTCTGCACAATAGGGTATTTCTTGCTACAGCCCATTACAATAATAATTCAAATATACGTCCTTTAAACATGTTATTTGGTGGTGTGCAAATATTTTATTATTAAGCTCTATCACATGGCTTGTTCTTGAAGCAATTCCTAGCTTTTAAGAATTTTGTTAGGACGGCATGTTATAAACTTCTTCCAGAGCTATTTCTGACATGACACAGGAAAACTGTTGCCTACCTACGTACTCCCTCTTCTAATATTTCTCCACAACAATTCTGTGAAGTAAATAGGAATAAGAGACACTAACCCACCACATAATTATCCAAAATGACTGTACAATGGCTTTTACAAGGAAAAGAAGGGTGCAATTGACTATTCCCTCTCACCCTCCCAGTCAAGCCTATGTTACCTTTTGGGAGGATTTCTCTGACAAAACCTAGCAATAGAATAGAATAGAATTCTTTATTGGCTAAGTATGATTGACACACAAGGAATTTGACTTTGGTGCATATGCTCTCAATGTACATAAAGAAAAATAAAATATATTCATCATTTATTTACCCCAAAAATCTTTTGGAAAAAGTGCACTACAAATGTCATCTTGTTCAGGCATGGATCAATGCATTGTTATCTCCAGGATTTCTAAGTTGGACCCTCTGGTTCAATTTGCCCAGCAGGTCTGGAGTCATCACTGTCTAAGCAATGATGCACAGATGACCAGCTTCTTTTCCTAAACTCCAAGCACAGCATACACCAAAGTTTCCTTTAAACTTGTTGAAAAATAGGGGGCAGGGGATGGCATCCTTGCCTTAAAATTCTCTCACAGAAGCAGACTGTTGTTTAAGAACAAACAGCAGCTTGTTTCTATCGCTCCTTTGTTTGACAAGTTTGAGCTGGCTAGAAAGGTCATTTATGCCTCAAAGCATCAAATTAACATTTGGAGGACATGAATTTAAAAATGGGTATTTGGTTCTGCTTTCTGAATTGCTAATGCATTTTCTTTACAAAGGGGAAAAAAACTTATCCACAACCTAAAAGGAAAGCAAGTACTCTTTCCTCAAGCTAAGTAAGCATTGATTTTATGTCTATGTCAGCACATGCTGAGTATCTCTTAATTAAACTTCATTTTGAAAATAAGATTTAAGCCAGTAGGCTAGAATCATATAAAACTCATTGAACGTGATGGAGAGGAAATTACTGTTTAATTACACAGGAGGAGTCTTATGGAGTTTCACAGAAATATTAATAAAATGTTCTCTGGCCTTTTCTTTTAATAATGGTAACAGTTTTACTATGTGCAATCTATATACAATCAACATATCCTTAGGCAATTAAAATATGGAATATCAAGCCAGCCTGTTCCTACGTTGAGAAAGGGAATGGACAATGGCCTAATCAGCATTTTTCACATTTGGCAAGTTTAACATGTGTGGACTTCAACTCCCAGAATTCCCTAGCCACATTGGTCAAGGCCCATGGAGTTGGATAAGATCCTAGAAGCAAGAATTACACAGATTTATGGAAGATATCTTTAAAATTAGTCCAGAATTAATTAATACAGAATCTTAAAAACTATAACAGAAATTTCCCACCTTTTTCATAGTGAATTACTAAATGGAGTTTTTGAAAAATTTGAAATGCTTCTTCCCAGGTTTTCTGTCAGCCAGGCTACACTGCTATTCATCAGATTAGCTGCCAACTAATTAACTGCCAACACTGCTTGATTCTGCATATCTGCCTTCATTTCTTTCCTATCTTCCTCACAATCTTTCATGTTTGGGTTTCACACGTTGTACATACTCAAACGTTAAACATGTCTGAACATGTAGTTTATTTGATACAATATACTGAAATGATAGCTTATCACAAAAGTGCATATTCTTGCCTTACAAATCACAGCACCTGCTTTCCAGCTTTGGGATAAGCTGAATGAAACAAACCCCATTATGGCATACCATACCATGGGAATCCACCTGCAGAGAAAAGCCCTGAGTTTACTATAAAGTTAAATGTAAAGATTCCCCTTCGCACATACATGCTAGTTGTTCTTGAATCTAGGGGCCGGTACTCATCTCCATTTCAAAGCCAAAAAGCCAGCGCTGTCCTAAGACGTCTCCGTGGTCATGTGGCCGGCCTGACTAAACCCCGAAGGTGCACAGAACGCTGTTACCTTCCCACCAACGGTGGTTCCTATTTTTCTACTTGCACTTTTACATGCTTTCGAACTGCTAGGTTGGTAGAAGCTGGGACAAGTAACGGGAGCTCACTCCATTACACGGCTCTAGGGATTCAAACCGCCGAACTGCCAACCTTCTTAGTCACTGAGCCACTGTGTCCCACTTACTCAGCTTACTATAGCTGAGGATTAAAATCCACAAAGAAATACATTACCACACAGGAAGCAGAGTAACTGAGCAAATGGATCCCATAGGGCAACCTAATGCATCATGTATGCCCACCAATCTTGGTTTCCATAAATTTGGCATCAAATAAAGTCTTACAAAGATGTCTACAAATGGTATTTGCTCGAACAATACTATTCCAGCTCTTTTCTAGTTGTGATACATTTGGCAAACTTAAAAAAAAGTACTTTATAATATATAATCTTGCCCAAAGGCAAGAGAGCTCTTTTTTCTCAAACATGATTGAAATGGCTGCTGCCAAATTTCTTCAATCATATGCTGGTCTCTTTACCTTCATTATCAAGTACTCTAGTCCAGTAATCTTTAAATTCTAGTCAAAATTTATACTCATACTACAATGGAATCAGTTAATTTTTAACCCTTGCTTAAAAATCCCTCAGTCTCAGGCTGTGACTAAACCCAGTTGTAGCCCCTCCTGCCGAAACTACAGGAAAACATGGGATATCTCATCTATTCTCTTTCCCACATTCTTAAGCAATCTTTATTTTGAAACAGGGATGAATGTAGCATACTGAATTGTAGAAATAGTTACAGCTAAGAAAATCCTTGATGTTACTCTCCATTACTTAGCTGTCAAAATAGCTTTAAGGTCTATAGCTTATTGATTTCAGTTATTTCAAACTCATCACTATTCAATCAATCCTTGTATAACTCACCGGATGGTATTTGTAACATGCTGTACTGTATATGTTATATACTACTATATTTTTTGGAGTATAAGATGCACCAAGATTTTGAAAAGGCAAATCAAAAACGAAGTATTTGCACTCTGCAAGTGCTCTTGGGGTGGGGGGTGGGCCCCAAAACAAGCAAAAAGACAGCCCATTTTTTGCAAAAATGGGCCCATTTCTGTCAAAAAAGGGGGCATGCATAGCTTTTAGGAGGCTTATAGGGTGCTCCTGGGGGCTGGGGGGGGCAAAAATGAGGGAAAAACTGCCCATTTTTCGCTCATTTCTGCCCTCCCCAGCCCCCAAGAGCACTCTGAAAGCCTCCTAAAGGCTATGCACAGCCATTTTGGTGAAGGGGGTGGGGTTTTGGGAGTCAAAATATGCTGTATTCAGTGTATAAGACGCACCCAGAGTTTTAGCCTCTTTTTTCAGGGAAAAGGGTGCATCTTATACTCTGAAAAATACAGTATATAACATACATTTCATAATGCCTATGAAAGAGGAAAAACAAATTGGTATCTTGGATACAGTACTGTATTGCTATACAATGGGTATTGATTTGGAATAAACTGGTTCTCAACTGTATCTCATTAATTCTCAACATTTCTCACTAGCTATTTTAGCATACTCCAACAATACTAACTCAGTTGATCTTGTCTAGCTTTCTGAAATCTTGCATTTTCTAAATCGTTTGAACTGCAATTTCAGTCACCTCTAGCAAGCATCTGTCTGGAAACCATGGGAAAATTAATATAGTTTTGAAAGACATCAGGCTGGTAAAGGCTTATATTGCCTATCTACTGGTGAAAAAGCAGGCTTGGTGTCATGGGAAATGGAATTACTGAGCTACACCTACATTTTTTCTAAGTATTATTAGAACATTTATTTGTTATTCCCATAGCAAGAACTTAGTTGGCTTTCAATTACATATATAGAAAAGAACTTAAAGTGACTATACATAAAGAAGTATTATCCTTATTAGTTGCAATATGAACAGAAATTAACACTATTTCCTGGCTATATACAAACCTATTTCTGCCAGAATTTGCCTCTCATCTTTTTAAGAGCCAAGGTGGCGCAGTGGTTAAATGCAGCACTGCAGGCTACTGCTAGATCAGCAGGTCAGCGGTTCAAATCTCACCGGCTCAGGGTTGACTCAGCCTTCCATCCTTCCGAGGTGGGTAAAATGAGGACCCAGATTGTTGGGGGCAATATGCTGACTCTCTGTAAACCGCTTAGAGAGGCCTGAAAAGGCCTATGAAGCGGTATATAAGTCTACTGCTATTGCTATTGCTAATGAAATTAGCTACAAAACATAATAAAGATTGTAATAATGAATCACATTAAAAACTTGCAGAATAATATTCCAGTTCTTTGACCTGCATTAAAAAACCATTGTTCTTCTATCTCTTCCCTTAAATCACTTACTGTTCTGAAAATATAATCTTACTTAGATATTATAGTATTTAAAATGCAGTAAAAGATGCAGTGGCTCAGTGGTTAACATGCTGAGATTGTCGATCAGAAAGGTCAGCAGTTTGGCAGTTTGAATCCCTAGTGCCGCATAACAGAGTGAGCTCCCGTTACTTGTCCCAGCTTCTGCCAACCTAGCAGTTAGAAAGCATGTATAAATGCAAGTAGAAAATAGGGACCACTTTGGTGTGAAGGTAACAGTGTTCCGTGTTCCTTCGGCATTTAGTCATGCCACCCACATGACCACGGACACGTTTACTTTTTCTTTTTTTTAATATTTTTTATTTCCATTTTCATAACATACACTCACATGTATACTATACATAGCCCGTATCATATAGTATTAAATAATAATTACATCAGTTCCTCTTGTCAACAATGCCCAGAAAAATAAAAACCCATTATAGCTCTTCTGCTCTCCATACACCTCTTTCTTCTACCTCTCTCCAACTTTCTATCTTCCCTCCATCATCCTTTCCTACTCTACTTCCCCTTCCTTTCTACTGCCCTCTCTCTACATTCCACTCCTCCTTATCCACCTCATCTTCCTCCCTTACCCTCTCTCCTATCCCTCTCTTCCCATCTTTCTTCTCCCTTCTGTTTCCCACTCCTCCTCTCATTGGTGTATTTCCGCTTCATGTCAATATGCGTAACATATCCTAGTTTTAAAGAAGAAATAATAATAATAACGGACACGTTTTCTGACAGCGCTGGCTCTTCAGCTTTGAAACGGAGATGAACATTGCCCCTTAGAGATGGAAATGACTGGCACATATATGCAAGGGGAACCTTTACCTTTATTTTCTTCTTATATTGATACATTATTATCATCAGGTAAACTTGCATTGAAGGTAAAAACCTTCGTTCAATTGTGTCTGATTCACAGAGACTATCTGAACAAGTCCCTGCAGTGTTTTTCGCAAAATTTCAGAAGAGGTTTGCCATTGCCTCTTTCCTAGAGCTGAGAGAAAGTGATTTGACCATTACACCAAACTGGCTCTCTACCCTATGTATATTTCTGCCAATCTAGACTCAAGTCTTTAGAATTTCTAATTCTAACATATAATATGAGGTAAATTCTGAGAAAACAGTTTCCACATAGTCACAACTGCTTCCAATAAGTACCTATAGAAATGCAAGAGTTTATAATGTACTGTGTAACCCATCTCTAAATTTTGCTCCTTCGATTACTGGCTTCACAGGTTCAAAACTACAAATTATGCTGAGTAACTGTTTTGTGTTAAATTTCAGGAACACTGATCACCTTACTGGACATGACTTTAATGTGCAAAAAGCACTGGCGTTTTAACAGGAAAACTTCAGCATTACAAAATCTGACTCAAAATGTTCTGCTTCTGTTTCAAAATGCAGCTGTGTTTCCCATTTATGAACATATGAACATTTGTTAAGATTAGTAAACACCACCTACCATCTAGTCTCCACATTTTAATGGGTTTAACAGAGATTATCCGTTGTGAAGAATTCCTGTGCAAAGTTGTATTTAAGCAATGAGCTTTCCAGTGCTTAAACAAAAGACAAGGCACCTGTTTCCTCAACAGTTTGAAAGATCATTGAGTTTGAGTCATTACAACAATAAGACTATGTTTTCGGAAAAGATACATGATACTACAAGACATGACTGCCCTCCATATGTAAACAACTTTAAAAACTGAGGAATGTTTTTAAAAAATTGTGGGGTTTTTTCAAAAAAGGGCATAAATAGCCTTTAGGAGGCTTGTAGAGTGCTCCTGAGGGGTGTGGGGCCCAAAAATGAGCAAAAAGTGGCCTGTTTTTTGTAAAAACAGGTCCATTTTCTGTCAAAAAAAGGGGCATGCATAGCCTTTGGGAAGCTTATGGAGTGTTCCTGGGGGCTGGGGAGCATATTTGAGCAAAAAATGGTCCATTTTCGCTCATTTCTGCCCTCCCCCAGCCCCCAGGAGCCCTCTGGAAGCCTCCTAACAGCTATGCACAGCCATTTTGGTGAAGGAGTGGGGTTTTGGGAGACAAAAAAATGTATTCAGTGTATTAAACGCACCCAGATTTTTAACCTCTTTTTTGAAGGAAAAGGGTGCATCTTATACTCCGAAAAATATGGTATATCCAAGAAAAATCAGCATTTACAGAATAGTCAAAAAGGCTTTGAGAAGCTAAAACTATATCTCATTCAGGGCTTCTAATGCATTTATATAAAGCTTTAAAAAGTTGTCTTATACCATGTCAAAATTTATGATGACTGTTCCAAGGTGGCTTCTAATAAAATTGATAATTTTAATATTCTAAATATTGTGTCAGAAATATTAGTGAAGAAGTTGCCCAATTTTAAGATTTGTACAATGAGTTTTTTTGCAATGACTTTTACTAGGAAAAAAATGATATTTTCTTTCATTGAATTTGATTTTAAAAGTTCCATTAAAATCAACTAGAAGTACATTCCCTAGCATTGTCTCTTTGACAAAATATAGCATTGTGAATTAAACAGATTTAAATACACACTTATAAAATAATGGGGAAAGGTTTTGTACTGATCAAATGAATTCCACTATTACACTTGGAAAGCAGATAGCATTTTATTTCTGAGTGTTTATCATGAATGTTTTTGGACATTCTGCATTCCCACAACAGCTTATACCGCCTGGAGCATGGACGCTTTGAAGCAAGTTTTGTCCCTGGTAATTGCAAATTTCTGTATGTTTTTCATATGCCCCACAATTCTCAACAGATTGTACAAATTACAAATTTTATGATCTGGACTATGTGCTGGGAAAAGCAGATCAAAGCAGGGAACCTGAAAAGATAACCATAAAACACACAGAAATTCCTTGGATGAGGCTTTGTAATAGACACAAGATACATCTATGTCTTAATTTGAATACCATATGGCTAATTCCCAGGAGAAAATGTATAAACCTGAACAACCAGGCCTGCGCTAAGAAAAGTATTACATATGAGGCCTTTATTCAAAGTTGCTTAGCTTCCTAAATGACATTATCAGTACTGATTGTATATGTCTATTATTGATTAAAAACTGTGTAATGCTGGCCTATATACAAATCCCAGATCAAATCTCTCAATTTCTATTGATGCGGACACTTCATTCGAAGCTTTAATTCAGTTTCCTAAACGAACAATAGATCACCCCTCCTTTACAACTATTTCAACCCTGGACCAACCAGAAAAAAAACAGGGGCACATCAAATTCCAGTGGATAAATATTAGTGAGGAATAAATGGAATGAAAAGTAGTATAATAACTTAACCCATTGCTATTCTGCAGACAAATCCTTGCAATTCCATTTCAGAATGCGTAAAGTGCAACTTCTCAGTCTGAGTCATTCTCTCAAATATTATTGAATGGTCACAATGGAAATCCTTCCCAAAAAATTGCAATAAAAAAACCAATACCGCTATGAAAAAAAAATGCTAGATCATACTGATGATGATGTAAAACTACAAAACTAAAACACAGTGGTAAAAAGGTAAAGGTTTATCCTGCCAGTCATGTTCAATTCTAGAGGGTGGTGCTCATCTCCCATTCACAGCCAAAAAGCCAGGGTCTTCCAAAAATGCATTTATGGTCATGTGGTCGGCATGACGATACACCGTAGGTGAATGGAACACTTTTACCATCCTACCAAAGTGATACCTATTTATTTACTTGCATTTACATGCTTTCAAACTATTAGGTCGGCAGAAAATAGGGCAAATAATGGAACTTTACTCCATCATGCAGTCCTTAAGTTTCAGGCTGCCAACCTTCTGGTCAACAAGACCAATATCTTAACCTCTCAGCCACC
Source organism: Thamnophis sirtalis (assembly GCF_051295495.1). NCBI lineage: Eukaryota > Metazoa > Chordata > Lepidosauria > Squamata > Natricidae > Thamnophis > Thamnophis sirtalis. Next base: position 30,451,441 of record NW_028261385.1, on the reverse strand, counting down.
ATGCCCCTATGAAAAATACACACTGATCATGGTGGAAACCAACACAATTAAAACACTTCATTCCTCTCACCTAAAATGAAAGATATTAATTAATCTATGTGAAACATCTTGATATGTGTGTTATATTTTACAGGATGGCAGTCTCACGGCATTCCTTTAAATGTGAAGAGCTTGCTACAAGTCCAACCATAGCTTTTATATCTAACATTTCCAATTCATGTTTTCATTATATGGACATAAAGTTATTTATAAATAATTTAAAAATAAGGCTTTATAAATAAACCTTAATTTTCATCAAGTTCCCCCGTTTCTGAATGGTGGGCAATAGAGCATGAATATAAATCTGGGTCAAGGAAAACAAACTTTGTTTCAATAATGAACCAAATTCTGATTTTGAAGGCTCCAATTTTATACAAGCATCCATTTTACAAACAAGGTTTTTCTAATCCAGTTATAAAACAAGGGGAGCCCAGGCTATGACAGCACACATATATTTTGATTGCAATGGGTGGCATTAATTTTCTAAGATACACATTAAGAGAATGATTTAGAAGCATCTTGGCAACAAAAGGTAGCTAGAAGTAGAGAACGGTATAGTACTTTCTGCTTCACAAACTAATACCAAAAAAACTCAGAAAAAGGTTTGCCTTTTCCCTTTGCCGAACAGTACTTAAAATCTGGCTTTATGGAGTTCATATTCTACAGTAGGAGTAAAAAAAATTCAACCTTCAATGAAGTTTTCTCTAGAAAAGCTACAAAGAAAGTAAAATCTGTTGTTTCAACTGCAGTTCTCCTCCAGCCATGTCCAGCGAGAGTGCATGTTCATACACAAGTGTCTGCTTGTGCGCGCACACAACCAGCCAGCCAGCCTACTTGACGCCTCTCCCCTTTTCACCGTCAGCCTGGCCTGGCCCTCAGCTGAACTGCTGGTGCTGACGTCAGCTGGCGACTCAGGCAGCATTCCTAAACAGTTCAGATAAACCCACTGGTGGAAAGCTTAGAAAGCCCTCAGCTGTAGTGAAGAAAGCAAGCTTTGGCAGTGGGCCAGCCGACTGAGCTCAGCATTTTGTAATGCATTTCCTTTTTGCTTAACAGCTTGCATAATGGCTCAGCCCATGCCACCTTTAACCCTCTCTATACCTGATCTCCCAAACAGCACCGAGACAGAACAACTGACAGGGTGGGAAGACAGAATAAAGTTAAGAGTTAAAAGAGAGAGGCATTAAGTAGCCGGCTTAACTTTCCCATTTAAAAGTTGCGGAGAGTCTGAAGCTTCCAGAGCATGCATGATTCCAAAGTTAAAGCCCTTCTAAAAAAAAAAAGAAAAAGAAAAGAAAGGTTACCAAAACCATACAGAAAGCTTTCTGAGGAAGTATCTGCAAAGCCAAGGATATCATTAGAGACATATTAGCAATTTCATAGTAAGATTCAGAAACATTCACTAAAATCAGGTTGGAAAATGTTTTCAATCTCAGCAACTTGAAAATATGTGGATTTCAACACCCAGAGGTCCCTACCCATGTTCCCCAGGCTGTTTGGGGAATTCTGGGAGTTGAAGTCCACACATCTTAAAGTTGCCAAGTTCGAAAAACACTACCATATTTTTCAGAGTATAAGACGCACCGGAGTATAAGACACACCAAGGTTTTAAAGAGGCAAATTTTTTAAAAAGAAAATAGGTAGAAAGAGAGAAATACAGTAGGTAGGGAGAGAGAGAGAGAGAGAGAGAGAGAGTAGTAGTAGTTAGGTAGATAGGTAGATAAAGGGAGGGAGGGAGAGAGAGAGTAGGTAGGTGAGTAGAGGGATAGAGAGAGAGAAAGAGAAATACAGTAGATAGGTAGGGAGAGAGAGTGAGTAGGTAGATAAAGGGAGAGAGAGAAAAATACAGTAGGTAGGTAGGGAGAGAGAAAGAGGGTGGGTAGGTAGGTAGGTAGGTAGGTAGGTAGGTAGGCAGGTAGAGGGAGGGAGGGAGGGAGGGAGGGAGGGAGAGAGAGAGAGAGAGAGAGAGAGAGAGAGAGAGAGAGAGAGAGAGAGAGAGAGAGAGAGAGAAATACAGTAGATAGGTAGGTGTTTCTGCTGGCACAGCACTTGATCAATGTAATTCTCATCAATCAGTTAAAGAGCTTTCCAAAAGGAAAAAAAAAGTTCACACTCAGTTTGCACTCAGCAAACCTCCTAAAAACGGGCCCGGGTTTCCCCCCCCCCCAAAAGGCATGAATAGCCTTGGGGGGCTTGCAGAGTGCCCCTTGGCAAGGGGGTGGCAAAAATGAGCAAAACACAGCCCGTTTTTCGCAAAAACAAGCCCATTTTTTGCCCCCAAAAATGCATGCATAGCCTTATAGAGGCTTAAAGAGTGCTGCTGGGGGCTGGGGGGGGCAAAAAAATGGCCTGTTTTTTGCTCATTTCTGCCTTCCCCAGAGCCCAGGAGCTCTCTGAAAGCCTCCATAAGGCTATGCATGGCCATTTTGGTGAAGGGGTGGGGCTTCAAAAAATGATGTATTCGGTGTATAAGATGCACACAGATTTTCAGCCTCTTTTTTGAGGAAAAAGGTGGGTCTTATACTCCGAAAAATACGGTAATTTAATTGTTGTAGTACAACAAACGTTTCCAACTTAAAAAAATAAAAATAAAAAAATAAAAAAAAAGCCTGCTGAACACATTTAGAATCTTGGGAATATTTTGTGGGCACTTTTACAAAATGGCCACCAGGAGCTTGCTCATTCCTGAGAGAAATTCAGTTATTAAAGGCTGACCAACTATCACCCTCCCATCCTCTTCTAGCCCCTTTTCCCAAAAGACAACCCTACAATTTTTCTTTACTTGGTTTGGTCTTGGACCATTAATTAATAAATAATAATAATTCTGCTTATCTTTGGCCATTCAAGTAAAGCTCTGCAGTTATTCTGCTACTGTGCTTTTCTGTTTTTGCTTTACCAGATTTCTATTTTTTAGCTGAATAAACACTTTTAAAAATTTATAGAATCAGGTGGAACAGGGAGTTTGACAGGCGAGAAGATTTTTGTGGGGATATTAGAATCCCTGGGCATGTTGAGGATCCCAGCTTGGCATTATAAACAAGCAGAAAGCGTTAGTCGTTGGCCAGACCAATTCTTCTTTGGAAATCAGACAGTAGAGATTGTTCTAAAATCATGTTATCTTCTTAGCAACATAGAAGATAGGCCAGGATACAAGACAGTGATTGACCCAAGAGGAATGAATATTTGGAGAAAATAACATTCTAGCAAGGAATATTTTAATTTAAAATTTGGCTAGAAACCAAAAGGCTATGAACTCTGGAGCTCTGCCTTAAGTGCAAAGCTAGCTGGGTGACCTTGGGCCTGTCTCTCGCCCTTAGTCTAGGAAGCAGACAATGGCAAACCACTTCCAAAAACTTGGCAAAAAACTGCAGAAACTTTTCCAGGAAGTCACCAAGCGTTAACACCAATCTGGAGTATGCACATACAGACACAGACACAGACACAGACACACCAGTCTGGAGGGTATGGTTCATTACCACCAGACACATCTGAAATTAATCTGGCCAAGAAAATTTCTTGATGAAGGAGAATATTTGTAGCTCAGGGATGAAACGAGGGGTCCTTGGTGTTCTCCGAGCTTGGCTTGTTTTACCCAAAGTAGGTAACATCATCAGTGCTAGTCACAAGATAACCACTAGTTCAGAGAACACCAAGAACCCCCCCCCCCAAAAAAAACCTTTCTGAATTGTTTAACGGTTGTTAAACATTTTTTTTACTCTTCTCTTCCATCCAACTGTCATCCTGCCATCTCCCTTCTCTAGTCCTCATATTGCATTTCCTAATGGAGAACTGCATTACAGGAAACATCATAAAGAGCTTTTACTAAGCTCTTGCATCTAAGCTGATCTATTATTAGTTAGACTCTATGGAGATAATATAGGCTTAGCCTTACCATGTTGTTTTAATACAGCAAGATAACGCTTTTGAAATGGTCTGAATGCCGGAAAGTGTCATACAAATGTTCTTGCTTGTTTCAATAATAATCTTGCTCATCTGATCTTCTTTTTTGACATTATACATTATTTTTGCCTTGGAAAGTTATTATTATGGTTGATTGGACAGCCAGTCAGATTTTTAGACTGGATGTGACATTTTTATCCACCGATTAAGACCTTCCCAATGACCTGGTACAGATGTTTTTGTTTGATGGTTTTAAAGGTATTATTATAGGATATAGTGTTCAAGTAAAACTGCCTTTTGCAATTGACTGATGGTTTGTTAATACCAGTGGTCTTCAATGGGTGCTCCAGATGGACTGGTTGCACCCTATGTGTTTATTATTATTTGTACTACCTTTGCTTTCTTTTGCCACAGCCATTCTACTTGTATTTGAAAGTCTTTGTATTTTGTAATTTTCTTAATCTTTTTCTTCTATTCTGCTGATTCCTCTCTTGATATTAACCACTCCAAGTCTATCACCATTGCCCACAACTGTATCTTCTACTCTGCTAATGAACTTTGCACAAAGCTTCTGTGTCTCTATGACTGCTGTTATTTCTGGCCACTTGGTTATTCAATCGTGTGACAAGGAGTTGAGTGCCTTCTTGTAAACAATCCAAGCTATATTCAAGTTGGTTTTCCTTCTTCTGCAGTTGTCCAAAATCATCTTGCCAGTTAGGAGCTGATCTTTTGTTCCTCTGCTGTTTGGGCAGTTTCCTTATTGCTCATATGGAAAGAGTTTGTTTTCAACTAGGTGCTGTTGGATCACATCAACTATTATGCAGGTGGGGATTGGCGTATGATTCAAGGTATTTATTTTACTTTCAGACAGAAAAATGCTCCAAGTGGCTGTTCAATTAATAAAAATGAGATGTTATTTTCAGGCCTGTAGGTCAAAAAGATCCAACATTTAAAAAGAAAAGGGAGAGGAAGAAAAGGAAAATTAAATTAAAAAAACATGTTGTTATTGATCCTCTTTTAACTGAGCCAGTGGAATGTCTCAGCTGTGCTATCTGTCTCTTTCACCCATATACCTTCCCAAGAACCATTATGTTCTTTTTAGATGCCACAAGATTAGATTGCAAATATATAAAAAGAAATCAGGTTGTCTCACCAAATGTTGGCAGGGAAGGCAGCTGAAGTTCAGCTTAAGTTTCTTGAGGGGCATCCTGATCATAGAACAACAAAATATTTTGCAATCGTAGGAAGTTTAAACTTAGGGTCAGTGTGATGGGCTATAACCAAACATAGTTTTGATATCATATATATACTCTTCTCATCTAAAACTCATAATTCTGACCAATAATAGAAAGGTATTGACTACATGTAATATTTCACCTATGTGGCAGGCAATGATAATATTCTAATCGCTTGTGACATATCTCCCACCTACAGCAGCATCCGGCAGTTACAATTCACCCAATTCCCTTATATTCTCTGCAGCTTCACATGTCAGCCCATCTATTCTAGCATTCCTGATCTAGAATTCCAACTCCATGCTAATTAATGATTAGGAATAAGTCATCTTTTGTTATCCTAACATGTTAGCCTTTATGCCATGAACATAAAGCTACTCTTAGCTTATTAAATTTGAAAGCAATGTTTTTATAATTGGCAACATGAAGAAAACAGCCAGCTTAATGTTTTACACTTTAACAGCATACTGTTCAAATCATTATTGAGACTGCTACAACTAAAAACAAGAGATTTTTGTTTTTGCCAGCTTATTGTGGAATTTGTTCCTGCTCCCCTTTTGGCTGCCCTCTTTTATTACTTCTCGGCACCAGTTAAAGATACTATTGTTCACCCAACCTTTTAAGGAGACGGGTTCTTATCTCAAAGATTAATTAAATAGCAACAGAGCATTCATGTAATAATTACAGGGGCATCTGTTTTAGTATTTACAGTTTGTTGCCATTTAGAAGCAGTATAATGGTTAAGAGATGAGGAACCTATAAGATATACAATATAAACTAAATATCAGGAGTAGCACATAATGGTTAAAACTTCTGAAAAAGCATTCACATTGTAAACAATGTTCCTTACCAGAAAAACTACATGTTTCCCTGATCTTAGATTTCAAAGTGCTTTGCTGCTTCATTTTTTAAATAGTGTTTGAATTGTTTACAAAATGTTAACTATAAAAGAAACAGCTCAATGATTTATTTTCCCTTCTAGTCTTTGGGATAGGAAAACAATCTGTTTTTTTATGCAAACTGCCAAAGTTCATAAAATAATCTGGGCAGGCTCCTAGAAAGCTTATAATATCTTCTTTAAATTGGCTTTAAGAAACTGAATTAAGCCAATATTTCTCAAAAAAAAAAAAGAGAAAAGAATGAGTTTAAAGCTTCCAAATGCTCCGAGCCATTTATCTGAAAGGGTTGTCCCTATAGATACCAGAACATGCATACATCTATTATTCCTATGGTTCAGAATATTAACACATATACATACAGAGCAGACCTAAAGTCACACAGTAAACAAACATATCCTTCAGATTTTGACTTGTGGTTTCTAATTTATAATTAGCTGATGGTTCTATATTTAACGGGAGGAGGAAGCAGTAAGTTTCCAATTCAACTACTTATTTGTTCAGAAGAAAAGACGACTCTGACGACTCCCCATCTAGTATTTTCAAGGCAGAGCAATCTGGGAGGAATTTTTGACTTGACATGAGTTAGTCAATGAGTTGACTAACTCATGCAAATGAAGAGAATTTAGGAACCAACAGCCCATATTTAGGTTCTTTTTTGTGAGTCAAACTGATTCTTACTGTCAAATCATGTACAGGTAGTCCTTGACTTACAACAGTTCATTTAGTGATTGTTTGAAGTTACAATGGCACTGGGAAAAAGGACTTGTGACCATTTTTCACACTCATGACTGTTGCAGCTTCTTCAGGGTCATGTGATTTTCATCCAAACGCTTGACAACTGACTCACATTTATGACGGTTGCAGTATCCCAGCGTTATGCAATCTCCTTCTGCGGCCTTCTGTCAAGCGAAGTCAATGGGGAAACCTTATTCATTTAACAATCGTGTTACTAATTTAACAATTACAATGATTCGCTTAACAAATGTGGCGAGAAGTCGTAACATGGGTCAAAACCCATTTAACAAATTTCTCACTTAACAACATAAATTTTGGACTCAATTGAGGACTACTTTTATTTCATTTTTTTACTTGGTTAATTGGCTTGGCTGTCGATAATCATATTGCGAAGTGTCATATAAGAAATATTTAAAGCTGTTTTACTCCGCCTTCTGCCCTCCAAATTTATTGGAATTACACTTCTACTATTCATTGCTAACATCACAAATCTGAGTAAGGCTGATTTAGTGGAGAGTTAGAGAGAACTTTTTTGGGTACCAAGCAATATTATTTCAAGGGGACTTTTACCTGAAGTAATCAAAAAGTAATCAGTAATGTCAAAGAAACCATTAGATAATTATATGACTAGCCTTTCATGCTTCCATCAGTTGTAGGTTATTATGTCTTAAAGTCTTAATTTCCATATGCGCTCATGATTTCTTACAGAAAATGTTTAGTAACAAACAAATGGCTCCTTCAATTTTCCAGTTTCAAAATGCATCATGCTACATGTTTTATGCCTGCATGTAAAAGCAGAAGCATTTATCTAACTGGACACACTTTCTGAGTAGATTTGCCTTTATCTGTGCCTAGTATTCTTCCAAGAATTCCAGGATTCTAAACTTGCTTTCACAACAACCCAGAAAGTCAGATTGGAATGAAGAAATGTTTCTACCTTGTAATGATGAATCACCTGCATTTCTGTAAACCACAAAGTTAAAAATATAAACCTTACTATGGATTTTTGAATTAGGCCATGTAGAAGTCATGGCTATCTAGGAATTACCTATGCTAGTTCTAAAAAGCAGAAAAACATAAAGCAGACTCTGCATGTACTGGAGAAGAGGACCGTGTGAAAAGACCACTCATGGATGTAAGGAAAACCAGTTTCCCTTTATTTCCATTACTCAATGATTGGCCCTAAATAATTTGTCCTGTAAAAGGGTAGACTGGTGATATGTTTTGTACAGCAAGCATTTTAATATCACAATCCTTTGATCTTACCAGCATCTTAATATTTAATTCTGTTTTGAAATGAATTTGTCAGAACTAAATCTAATCTTACACTGTGTTAGTACGAAGCAGACATCAGCAACAGCCTCTCCCATTTGCTTTATGTGTAATGCAGGCTAGGGCAAATAATTTTAATTCAAAGTTGTCTAGATCTCAGCGAATCAGCTAGAATATTAGGCTAGAGTTTATCTTATTAAAATATTGCTTCAAGCTCTAGATAACAACAGTAAGTTTTAAGAATGGTAAGATCAGCTCCTGTTCTGGATTCAGTCCAATTCACTGACTGATATATTTTCAGACTAAACTAGGAACAGACTTACTGAAATCAAAGGAACTTAAGTTAGTCATGACTAATGTCAGGCATGCTGTCGGAGGGCAAAAATCTAGGTTTGAGAGTGAAGAATTCTACTGAATGAATATGACTCTTGCACACTTTCTTTAAATCTATGGCCTCTCTCATGTCCCATGTAACTTTTGAAATAAATTATGAAAATATAAGAGGATACGAGGGAGGTAAAAATGTCCCCTTTGCTGTTCTGTTACAAGAGACTGTTGCATCATCACAACAGGTTAATCGGAGCTCATCAGGTAGAGCCTCAGAACAATTGTACCAAACAAGAGCACCAATGAACCACTTCTCTTCAATCAATTCAAGCAGCCAATTCTTTTGCACAACTCTTGCAACTGCTTTAAAAGCTCTTTTAATAAAAAATAAAAAAATAAACAGGCAGAAAACTGTCCTGTAAGCCAGGGGTTACCCACCTTTCGGACCTCAGGGACCACTAAATTCATAATTTTAAATCCCGCCGACCACTAATATGTTCTGCCTAATGACCGGCTGGGTGGGCATGGCAAAGTGATGTGACTGGGTGGCCGTGGCCAACTCAATGTCACTCACGTCAAGGGGGCACCTCACCAGCCTCTACTCGCCACTCCCCGCCCGGGCTCCTTAGGGCCCCAACAGGAAGCAGTTGCTGGAGCTAAGCAGCCACCATGAAAAAGAGGTGGCAAAACCGCTGGCTCAGTTCAAATTGGATCTGATCAAGAAGGAGGCTCAGCAGATGTACCTCACTGAGGAGTACAAGCATAGGCTTTCAAAGCAGAGGGAAGACCTACAGGAGTGCAAGGCCAAGGCGGATATGGTCAGCCAGTTGCAGACCATGATGCAGTCCCACTGGAACAAGGCCCTCCAGCAGCACTTCCCTCCAGCCTTCGCCCAAAGCCCCGCACCAGGAGGCTGAAGCAGACCCCAAGTCAGACTTTTTGTTTTTTTAAATAATGACGTCAAACATAATAAAAGTCTTATTTTAATGTTCATTAGGAACTTTATTCCAGGAACACAAGGTAGCTAATCAAGAACATTTTTGCAACCTCTAAGGAGTTACTGGCCTCTGTTAACCTTGACAAATGGATATAGTAATCATTATTGTTTTGGAGCTAGTCTTACAAAAGTTTATATAGTTTACTTAGATAGTATTTCTTCTATGCCATGATTTTATAAACTGTTAAAAGACACAGGTGGTCCTTGACTTACAACCACTCATTTAACAGCTATTCAAAGTTACAACAGCACTGAAAAAAGGGATTTATGATCAGTCTTTGCACTTATAACCACTGCAGATACCCAAAGTTATGTGATCAAAATTTGGGCAACTGGCATCCAGCATGTATTTACAATGGTTGCAGAATCCTAGGGTCATGTGATCATCATCTAAAATCTTCCCAGCTGGCATCCAATAAGCAAAGTCAACAGGGGAGCCAAGATTCAGTTAATAACAGTGTTTTCTTGAACAACTGCTATGATTCGTTTAAGAACTGTGCTAAAAAAGATGGTAAAATCTGGTGCAATTCACTTAACAACTTCTTATTTAACAATAGAAATTTGGTATCAAATGTTGTCATGAGTTAAAGACTGTCTGTATATATTTTGTCATTAATTATACCAGATAAAGTTCATATAATTACATATTATTAAAATAGCTATTGTTAATAAAATTATATTAAAAATAAAATGTCTTGACTATCAAAAACTTACAGCTGTCCCAGGCTTTTAGAGTGATCTTGATAATGTAGACAGAACACTACAGAAAATAACATGTGTCTTTAAAATCATTTCATGAGGACTAAGCATATTTACAGAATTTTCCTTAGACAAAACAATTCCAAATAACGCTGGACCGGCATAATCTAAAAGGAAAAAGTGAAGCACCTGTTTGGAAACATTGATATTAGCACGTTTGTATTTTCAAAAGTACAAAACCCATAACTCTATTTTTGCCATAACTGGTTTGGAGACTTCAGTCTTCATAAAGACAAAGTTTTTCCATCAAGACCTATTACTAATGAACATTAAAGGAAAAATCAAGAATCGAATGTCAAAATGTTCTTCTCTTGAAAAGGGCACATAAAAGGAAATGTCTAACTAAGTTTCCTTCCTTCATATGTGACCAATTGGCAACAAGCTGTGGTGTTTGTGGGGAGACAAGGCATTGCTATATTTCTCGTCATATGCCACTGTCAAATGTCATTACATAACATCACTTATCATCTGTTTGGTTTGACTGAGAAAGTCATATTTACTTAACAGTGTCCAACAAGAGTTATTCTTCTTATTCAGTATCTTCCTTGTCTGTTCAATAGAAAAGTGATCACATAAGATGCTGCACAAGGAAGATTACATTTCTTCCTTCAGGCACTAGTCAACACAACCAAAGCACTCTGGCTTGAGCCATAATTCACAAAACACAGTTTTAAATCACTTAGCCTTACCTAGCTACATACAAATGTAGACAATTATATCTCCCGTCAATGCTCATAAAGGCCATTGATAAACTCATAATACAAGCTAAGAAATGTCAAAATTAAACACACTAGGTTGGAAAGAAAGCAATACTGGTCTTACCTTATTCATACCACTTTTGAAAATTAAATTTATCTTCCAAATGAAACACAATCTTAAAAACTTTTCAACAATTTTAAAATTATAACTAGTAATAATTTGGTTACTTTGTTATGAATTTAAATACCTATTCCATAGACCTACAATGTACAAAATAGATTGCAGATAGTAGTTTGGTCATGCCAATGAAGAGGACCAGCATCTAAATTCAGACTTTTAACTTGATGTCACTAACATTGATTAATAGAAGACGTCAGCAACACAGTGTATGATCATTAAAAACAATGAATATTATTGATCCCCATCATCAGGTGAAAGACCATAAACTGTCCATTCCTGATCTATAATAACTCTCTTATATTTGGGGAAAGGGGTGGGGGAGGGGTTGGGGGGGGGGTCCAGAAGCTGTTATATAAACAATGGATTGCTCTCAAATTCTAAAGATTTCTCATAGTGGTGATTTTTACTGATAAAATAGAAGGAAGTGATTTTTGCTTATTTTCTTTCACACCTTTAAAATGTGCTCAGGGGGACTGAGGAACAATAGAGGTAATCCTTCAGAGTTGCAGAAAGAAATGGAAAAAAAGGAAAAAAAAATTAGCTCCCTTGCTACCTGGAGTATCCCAAAAGAAATTACATCCAATTCATTATTAAAGAGAAAAAAAGGCCATTATATTTTGAAAAAGTAAAAATTAATATGGCAATTGTGTCTTAAATATTTGTGGCTATCAGGACAAATCATCTTCCGCATCTTCCCTTCAAATTATTAACTAAGACATATTAATTGTATCTTAGAATTATGGTCTTAGATCCTTCAGCTGGATGAGTACATTTATAGAGTATATAATAGGATGGAATCATATATATATGAAAATAGAAATATTTTCTATTTTTCTATTCCATTCTTATTTATACATTTAAACTGAACTGCCACTATTTTTAATTACGTATATCTAAAAATTTGCTATTATTATCTAGAAATAAATAAGCATTTACAAGCTTTAGTTTTAATCATGCAGGAAATCACCCAATTGGTCTTATTCAGGAGGTTAAATGGAAGAGAGAAGTGGCGGGGGGGGGGGAATTCACTCCTTGGATACTCAAGTTGTTTCTCAAAGCCTGGAATCTATCCAAACCTGCCTAAAGGACAAGCTCATTTTACCCTTTGAGCCTGAAACTATGAAATTTTGTCAGCTGTTCTCAAGTAAACAGCTGACTGCTTTAATAGAAAATCCTTTTCATGCTGACTCAAGTGGGAAACACATTTTGCTCAGGAAACAGCACTGCTATCAAGTGCAGAAGAGCAACAATTTAAACATGTTCAATAAAATGAGTCAGACCTGAAATTAAATGCAGCTCAGCAGCAAGCAAAAATTCCTACAGTTAAAGAGTTGAAAAAGCAGGGCAGAGGGAGAGGGAATTCAAACATTTAGAAAATATAATACAGCCATCAGACATGTAGTTGCTATTTAATATATCTGAGACTCTAGATAAGTTAAACAAGTCTTAGTGAACTTGCACTAGAGACAGTTTTCCCTGCCAGCCAACATCCTAAGTAGACAAGCTATTTGCATAATTATTTAAAGAGCTGAAGATCAATCCAGCCGCCCATCGGGTATCTGGAACGTCCTGTGCCAGAAGATCTTCACCATTAGCTTCATTGCCAATGCTTAATCTAGCCCAGTGTTTCTCAACCTTAGCGGGTTTAAGATGTGTGGACTTCAGCTCCCAAAATTCCCCAGCCAGCATGGCTTGAATTCTGGGAGTTGAAGTCCACACATCATAAGCATTGGAGGTTGAGAAGCACTGCTCTTGCCCATATGAAGTGTCCTATGTTCACAGAGGACAGTGATAGGTAACCTTTTCCAGACCAAGTGCCCTAAAAACATACATATGCGTGCCCAAACTTCCCAAATGCAATGCGTGCACGCCCCTTGCGCATGCAGCACGCCCTCCAGGTGGTCTCCTGCATGCACCTTGCCCCCCACATGCACATGCAGCACCTCCGCACACACTCACCACCTGCGCATGCACGCCTCACACACACACCTCCCTCCACGCAGGTGTAGCAGAGACCCGAAGACCAGCTGGCTGGTGTGAGGCGCACACGCATGCGCGGCAGAGCTGAACTGGGGCGACAGCTTGCATGCCCACAGAGCGTGTGCTGCATGCCACACCTGGCACGCGTGCCATAGATTCGCCATCACAGACAAAGGCGTTTCTTATTATCACTTGGTCTCATTAGGACTTGAAATACAATTAAAATCTATTTTAATATTAGACACTATTTCAAATAGTTCTTGAATTAAAAGTTTGTTTTATTTTTACCTGGTTAGATATCAACACACCATTAATTTCATAGTATTTTTTATTTCTTCATAGAATTTATATAAACACATCTAGTTTTACACGATAAGCTATATAGTGCCACCACGTTTCATAAATGGATATAAACAAAGTAAACAGGGTTACTTTGATAGGTTCAAAGCTCAAAGTTGCTTGACTCCAAATGCAGACATCTAGTTTGTAAAGATATTTTAAAAAATTATACCTAAAACACACCATATTTTCACACATTTTTATAAGTGTTAGTCAAATTATCCTGAACTAGCAAAAGTAAAATATTAAAAAAATTAAAAATTATTTCCCTTGCAAAATAACATTACATTATGAAATACTAATAAGTGAAGATAGGATTGGTCACACAACAAATTTAAATATATACATAGATGCTTATTTTACAATAATTTAGACATTGTCCAGACAAAGCTAAGTCTAGCTTCCAGATTGATGAATGCACTTACTCCTTTCCCATTCAGATCAATGGGACTTCAAAGTATACAACTTGGCTGGACTCTCTAATTTCTAAATTGCATTATTCCATGTAATGATTTTCTACTCAGAAATACATCCCACAAGATTTAGAGGTATTACAGCTTAATACAAAATGCAGGGCTCAACTGTTCTAATAATAAATCACGTTCCAGTTACTTAGCCACTATCTAAAAGTATTCTAAACATTTCAAGATGGCAACCATGACCATATATAGTTCAGGTTCTGTACTATGTCTTAAGCATTTCTTGTGGAGTAAAGAAGCTAAAATATTTAGATGTCCTAATCTTGAACCTAATATCTACAAATGCACAATTTAATAAAGCAATTATTGCACAACATTATCTAAACTTGACAACAACTAGTTTTGTCTGCAATAACTGGTTTTGCCTTGGCTTCTCTTCCATACTGGTCGATCTGTTGGAACCTATTATGGAACAGGACTAACCTTGGGGCTGTGGCTGTAGAGTAGGGGTGTCAAACTCGATTTAACTGAGGGCCACATCTGGGTTATATTTGACCTCGGGGTGGGGCAGCTCGACATCACTCATGTCGGGGGCATCTATGATGGCCCAAGCCAGGAGTCGGCAATCAGACCCATTTGGATCCGTTTCCCACAGAAAAGAAAACATCGGGAGCCACAAAACCTGGGTGGGTGTTGCCAAATCAACATCACTCCCCCCCCAGTCACATGACATCCCCCCCCCGACATGCCTTCCCAGGTTTCATAGCTCACTGTTTTCTGTGGGAATAAGGTCTCTCTCTCCTCTCCCCTTCCCTCTCATTTCTGTTTTTTTCTATTTTTCCTCTCCCTTTCTCTTCTTCCTTCCTTCCTTTCCTTCCCTTCCCTTTCCCTCTTTCTTTTTCTTTCTTTCTCATTGAATACGATAGCAAATCCAAAATAAAGTTATTAATTGTAGGAAATGGCTTCTCTGTAATCTTTTCATAGTGAACTCTAAGTTGATAGAAGCTGGCAAGATTGTACTAATAGCAATAGGATATATATTTTGATTTCTTTTGAGTTTGACAATATAATATGTTATCCAAAATTGTAAATCTTATTTCCAGATGCATTTTTTTTTTGCCATCTCTGTTATTTTCTTTTTAAAAAATCAGACTTGCTTCCAATTTGTACCTTCTGGCAAACTGCAGTTTTCTTGGCAAGAGATCTAGCTGGCCATTGCTTTTGTCATAGGTCTGAGAAAGTTAATTTCTTTCTTTTTCTTTCCTCTTCCTTTCTTTCCCCTTGATTTGTTTCCCTTTCTTTTCCTTCTCTCTCATTATCTCCCTTCAGCTGTCTTTCATTTCTCTCTTTCTCTCTCTCTTTCTCCCCTTTTCTCTTTCATCTCTTTCTTGCTTATGCAAGCAAAATACCCTCCTGGGCCAGGATCACGGCGGCAGGGACTCCTTCCGCTGCTGCCACTGAAAAGTGAGTAGCTGGCTGCGCTGCGCAGGAGAGTCACGCTGCGCAGGAGACTCCTCAGCACCAGACTCAGGTCAGCGCCAGCCATGGTCCCCTTCGTGTTGCCTAAGGAAGGAGCCGCAGCAGCTCTCTCTGGATGCAGAGAGGGAAGAGTTCCAGAGCCCTGCGCAAGAAGAGCCCTGTGCAGTGCAGGAGAGTTGGAACTCTTCCCTCCCTGCATTCAACCAGCTGCTGCTGCTGCTCTCCATTCCCCTCCTTCCTGAGCCAACATGAAGGGGACCGTGGCTCGCACTGAGGAGTCTACTGCGCAGCGTGACTCCCCTGCACTGCGTACCCAGTTACTCACATCATTGTGCAGCGGCGACAGCGGGAGGAGAGTCGTTGTCCCCTCTGCCTTGATCCTGGCCCAGGAGGGTATTTTGCTTGCGCGCACGCACAAGAGATAAGCACGAAAAAAGGGCTGGAACTCTTCCTGACACTGAGTTGCCTGCGAAGGACACGAAATCACAAAAGCAGGCAAGAGGTTCATGCCTTCTCGGGGCAGAGAGCACATTGTGTGATTGGGTCAGCAGGGAGCCACAGGAGAGGAGCCAAAAAGCTTCATGTGGCTCGCGAGCCGCGGTTTGCCAACCACTGGCCCAAGCAATCTGCCAATAAAAACAGAGCTCAGGAGGGCCACATATGGCCCTCCAAAGCTCCATTTTTGCTGACAGAGCCACCGCAGGCCAGTGCTTCGCTGTGTGGCTCCATGGGCCAGTTCTAAGCATCCTGGATCTGGCCCACAAGCCTTGAGTTTGACACCCTGCTGTAGAGGAAACAGCCAATGGAGGCACAGAGAACTGCTCCTGCTCAGAGCTGTGAGCAATCTGGACCTGCTGTAGGACAACCTGAGTGCTCTACCCAACCTGTACTTCATCAATCCCTGGTCTCAAATCCAGCACTGTCTAACTGCCCCCAAAAGAAAGTTTATTAAAACACTCTGTTACTGAAATAATTAAAATTTTAATAATATATTTATCATGTAATTTATTTTTTAAAATAAGTTACAGGCTGCCCCTATCCATTATGGCTCTGGGAATCTTACAAAAAAATAGCAATTAAAACAGAAGATTAAAAATAAAGAAATGGCATCACTCAAAAGTCCAGGGGAAAAAAGCCAAGAATCATTCATAAGATCAAAATACCTCATCCATTGGTGAAATTCCAATTTTTTTACTACCAATTCTGTGGGTGTAATTTGGTGGGCATGGCAGGGGAAGGATACTGCAAATTTCCATTCCCAGGCCACTCCAGGGGAAGGATACTACTAAATCCACATTCCTACGCCCCTCTGCGGCCCGTCAGAGGTGATATTTGCCAGTTCTCCGAACTACTCAAAATTTCCGCTACGGTTCTCCAGAACCTGCTGAATTTCACCCTTGGACCTATCATTCTATCCTTCCACAAGAGATTGAGGATTTGGTTCTGCCAGTTGGCCAGGAGATCAAATTGGGGGGGGGGGGGAGTTCTACACAGGAAGTGGCTGCTTGACTGATGGCAAACTCCGCCCCCTCCACCCCTTTGCTCTCTGTTCTCCACCCATCCATCTTTCTGGTTATCACACTGATGTATTATTCTCATTGTTCCTTGCCATTGTTTATTTTATTGTTCCATTATTTTACTTCTCTTCCATTTGCACTCCCTTCCTTTTGTTCCTTTTTATTGTTGTCAGCCACCTGAGTAGTATAAGATAGGCTGCAAATAAAAATAAATTTAATGATTAAATAAATTGCCCACTCTCATACTCGAGTGGTGTAGAGCCAGGTTTAAAGGGCTTATTTAAATAGGGCCAAAAATTACCAGCTTGTGTTAAAATTAGCAAGGACCCTGTGCCTAAAATATCCAACATTTCCTGGTTTCAAACTTCATGGAATAAGAGAACTCTTGGAATTTATGCCCAATAATTATCCTCCCTTCAATCTGACCTTCCTTTTCCACTGAGTCTTCCATGAATTTCTTTATTATCATCAGTGAATCTGACACCAATTAACAATAAAAGAAGAACTATAAAAACAGACAAGTTGCTTAAAACAAGACAAGAGGTAAATCACCTAGATTTCCAACACATTAATTTCTTAAATGAGCTTCCAGCATATCTGATCAGTTAAGTCCAGAAGGGAGAATTTAAATTTACTGACAAGTTCTACAGCATTGTTCCAATTAATGTCAGACTTCTTCATCCACTGCCCAAACACAATTTCCAGCTATTTCAAAAACTGTCACATGTACTCACTTGCAACAAGATCTTATTTTAAAAAAAATAGGTTTCCTTTTACAGATTTAGTGTTGCAAATTGTTTCAGTTTCCATTTACAAATTTAAAAAGTCGTGTTCTTCATTTATACTGTAACTAAAATATGGCTGTTTCAGCATGAAATACTTGTTTCTGAGAAAAAGGCCCAATTTAGTTAGGGACTTTAACAGGAGTTCAGAGTTAGGAACCTTAACAGGCAGGAACTGGAGACAGAGTAAATGGATTGTTATAAAACAATAAACTGCTACTGGGTTCATCTTTTTAAAAATAAAACACCAACAACCTACAGATGAGACTGGGATAATAGAGAGATCAAATTCTTACAAAGATTTAAAGAATTTGTATTTTTTCTACAGAAAACATGTAAATCATGCTTCACACACTACAGTACCTATTTTC
This sequence comes from Thamnophis sirtalis, assembly GCF_051295495.1. Lineage (NCBI taxonomy): Eukaryota > Metazoa > Chordata > Lepidosauria > Squamata > Natricidae > Thamnophis > Thamnophis sirtalis. The sequence goes on along the minus strand of NW_028261385.1, from coordinate 30,433,512 downwards.
ATAGAAGAGATTAAGATAAAATCAGACAAACTGCATTATGACATATCAGTTGCGTGAACCAAAGCAATGGCACAACCATATCCTCCAGCCAGTCTTTGAATCGTCTTTTGTTTCAAAGACTGAATAAACTGAATATAAGGAAATGTACCTGATATTAAAATTGTCTTCTCTAGCAACTAGAGAAGACAATTTGATTATTTATATGCTATCTGCATTTAGTATTACCGCACTAAAATTCAATTGATTTTGGAACACCTAGGTACAATCAGGTGGCTTTGATGAAAAAAAATCAAATAAATACACCCACCTTTTGTACTTACAGGTATACACAACATACAGGTGTTGTACTGCATGAACATCTAATAATTTTTCTTGGCATCAAAACTGGATTAACTAGTAGGTGAAATTCTTACCTGCTTACCCTCTAGAAATATTTTAAGTTGTGCAATCTAAAATGTTTTAGCTATTTTTGTTTTACTACTAACTTCACACATGCACAGGGTGTGGTTTATGCACACCATAGTTAGTGCCAAAATGTGCAAAACATAAAACAGTCATCAAGTATGCAGATTAAAAATTCTGCCTAGAAATGAGATAATAATCAAGTAAATCTACTTTCACTTCAAAAGCCATCTGACTTCTAATATCCCAATAATATCTAATATATAAACTGGAACTGGACAGAAAACAGGCACTGCTAAAAAAAAACATTTTTAAAAGGTAATCTTTAGAAACATATTAACGGGCAGAAGTATTGGCGCATAAAAAATAACTATAAATTGGTTTTCAAAGTTAACTATGCAAAAATTATGTAAATATGCTCTGACTGGAAGCAGAATTATTTCTCAGTCCTAAAATCATAACACAAGAAGATTAACCGGGCAACCATTTTAGGGGGCGGGGGAATGTTTATTAGGTCCTGACTTTAAGAGTATTGGAATCCTATGCAGAGAACCCCTTGGAGAATAAGAAGTCCTCATGAATGAGAAAGGCATGACAAAATATGCAGCAGAACATGGCTCAGGCTGTAGTTTTGTCCACACTTCCTTGTCACAATATTTTTTTCTCTTCAAACAATATAAAGCTTCTTTAAATTTCACCGCATCAGCTATGAAGCAATTATTACACAGATGTACAAATGTAACTACAACTGGAATAATCACATTTCAATCTACAGCTCCGCTGGCATGAGATATCCATCTCCAATATATCATGCTACATTAGCAAAGATAGATGCTGATATTTGAAAGAGCAATCAGAAAACTAAACCAAGCTATAGACACAGTTGAATTAAAATTCTTAATAAATATGTAGTGCATTATTAGGACTAGCAAACTTTAAAAACCAAGATGAGATGTTTAGATGCTCCAAATTCCATCAATGTAGTTAAGGTTTTTATGTCCAGGTTATTTCATTAATAATGTTCAATTATTTTTTATTTATTGAAAACACCAGCCAAGGAGAAAAGTGTACCTATAGGCAAAGGGTTGAGCTCCAAAGTAACTAAATCTTTAAGCTGTTTTTTTGTGTGACTTTAAGGTTTCTCATTACAAAGAATAACATGATAATTGCTTACCTACTATAAACATTATAAAATGTTTGTTCTTAGTAGCCTTGCAAATTAGAGTGCAAATCCTGCTCTCTGAAAAATAGCAAAATCTGTGGTTGCTAAATTGTTTTGCAGGTCAAATCTAGCCAGTGACAAAGCCAGTTTAATCTCTTATTTAAAATAATAAAAAATATCTAGATTTCCGGTAAACATACCATATATATTATGTTCCCATTTATTTCATTCTAAGTGTTAACACTAACTATGGTTTAAAAAAAATTACCGGTAATTCCCATACATTGCTTTTATGCAAATATATAATATGCAACTATGGTTATTTAGTAATAGCTAAATGTGGATATTCTCGCTATACATTAGATTCAAGGAACTAAAGAACTAAGAATGATATGCATTTTTTCTTTTTTTTAAAGCAATTGTTAGACTTTTTTCCATATAGAACAAATTGGTAACTAACCTTGACCACATTTTGACAAACATATTACCTTTTATTTAAAAAATTCTAGCTATAGAACTTCAGACAATAAAATGGAAGCATAGGACATTCCATATGAGACATAATTCTAGCCAATTAAAAACATTTTAAAATATGTCCAATATGTTTAATTATGATGCAGGTTTTTAGCAATAAGACTGACTACAGGGCTATATATGATAGCGGAGATGGCACATAAACTGTCACTTAATACAATTCCAAGTAATTTTTATTTTGATTAGTTCAGTGACAGAGTTTCTACCTGGAATGAGAAAAATTTTCAGTTTAATACTTAGAATTTGCAGACAGATTTGTAGAAAGAGTCTAGATGGTGCTGACATTACTAAGTTAGAAGAGGCAACAATCGGAATGTCCTATAATGTGTTTTGTTAAATTTCATATAACAAAACTGAATGAGTAGCACAAAGTATTAGACACTACTGTTACATTCTTTAACATCGATGATATATTAACCAGCATTGAAAATATTTACATAGAAATTATGCCATTCTGCAGCACAGTATTTGAACAAGCTGCTATTCCAATAGTTGACCCAGGTGGGTTGGTCATCCACCGTATACAAACATTTTTTTAATCAAAGGGCTGTATTAAAGCAGCTTCAAAGGCAGCTTCCCATGAATCCAAAAGCTGTACAATTATCTAAACCAGTTTAAAAAAATATCTAAAATGATAATAGAATTCAACATCTAAAGAAAAGGATTGTTTACAAGAGTCTGCTCACCTGTGAATCTTTTTCCGTTTACTCTGCTTGTCTTATGTACAACTTTTTATCAGTCCTACTAAGCCCAGAATTTACTGCAGGAAATTATTACTCTATGCTGTTCCTGCCTGTTAGTCCTCAGAGCCCTTGGGAATGAACAGCATGCAAATACAGTGATGCATATACATGATTTGGGAAACCTCCCGATTTGTTATATTTTCTCTTACCACACCCATATAAAGTCACATTTTAAATAATGCTGTAAAAGGCAAAGTTTCCATACATTATTAACCTGGAGGTTTTCCAAACAGATCATGTAAGGAAGAAATGAAAGTACATTTTTAGCATGAAGTATTTACTGGATGTTTAACTGTTCCAAAAGCAGCAGTGGACACAAGCTGTATTCATTCATGCATATGGACTTGCATTGGCCTTTGACAACATCGTTCAAGACCCCTTCTCTTCTCCTGTTGATGTTTCACAAGGGTTCCCCCTCCCCTTTTCAGGATTTCTTAATGAGGCCTTTTCTAAATGCTGAAAGCAAGCAAAGCTAAGCCCATGCTGGGTGTCTGTCTCTCAGAGAAGATTGCATCTTTTATTTATCACCTCTTGGCTTTATTTTCACAGTGAATTCCAAGCTTAAATGTAATCAGCCAAGAAACCTTCGCTACATACACTACTGTCATTTCTCATCCCTTACAAGTGGAGTCAAGCAGGGAAGGGAGGGGGGAACTCTCAGCAAGACCAGCCAAACCAGAAGAGGCTCTGTTCTAGTGGTGGCACCACAAATGGAGAGGTGCCTCCAACTTCTGCTAGAGGGATAGATACAGAAGTCTTGAGGAATGTTAATTAGAACTTAGAGGAGTGCCCAAAGCTAAACCATTCGTAGCAAAAGCAGAAAGGCAATGAGGAGAATGAGGTCTGCCTTACAGTTCAACAATTCCATTTTGACTCAGGCTGGCCTTAACCTTTTAGCTTGGATACAGATATGAATCCCATAGTAACACAGATGGCAATTTTAACTGAAATAGCCACATGTTTAAATACCAAGAAAACACAAATCTTACATAGGAAAGCCTGAATGGTCTCTCCCCCCCCCCAAAAAAAAATCACTTCTATGTAGCGGATGGTTAGAAAGTGGGGAAGAAGAAACCCACAAAACTCATAGATTGCATTTATATTTCCAAGAGAGGAAACTGAGCAAATCTGTGCAGAGGACAAATAGAGTTGTGCAGCTTTAACATCTCCAGATTGCCTTTCCCATTGTCAGCTCCTTGCTATTTTGCAGACACTGAAAAGCAATGAAAGAAGCTCTTTTGTTTGGCTTCCTCTTTTCATGGAGAGAGAGAAAAAAAATCTCTCTAAAAGGACTCAAACATGAAAATGAAGGATGCTAGTTTCTTCAGGGGGGAATTTCCAACAAGCCATCACAGATGTACTGACCAAATATAACTCTCTTGAAAAATCAACAATAAAAAAGGCTGAGCACCATAGAGAGCCTCGCCTCACCCTGAGCAGGAAGTTTTAAAAAGGGAACCATCTATCCATTTTGCCCTTCGAGCAGAGGCAATCCAAACATAAGAGAAAGGGAAGTCATCTTACAGCCCCTTAGTTAGCACCCCTTTCACTGGAAGAAGTAGCCACTCCCCACCTTCACCTCCTTGAAGGGCAGAAATAGGATGGAAATCCACCTCCAAAGTTCCATGACTGAAAGAAAGCAAGGAGTTAAAAGAGGAATGGAAAAACAGCCCAAGCACCACAGGAGGAAAGTATTATTTCATGAAGGAATCAGCAGAGTCTCGCCTGCTCTGCAGCAAGATAGAATGAGAGAAAAAGAAACCAACTACATCCTGGATCTATTTGGCAGCCCTTGAAACAGGCTTTGCCTTCCTGCACAACAGTTTCTCCTTGGCAGCCCATTTTCCCCGCCCCTGCATCGCAGACAGACTTTCGTTGTTTCATCAGCAATCTGACAGCTTTATGACCCAATGACCTACCCTCACTGCCATCGATAACAAACAAACAAAAAAAAAACCCTGGAGATGCAGGCTGGACACAAAAGCACTCTAGGACTCTGTGCCAAACCAAGGCTAGATGTTATTTCCTTCTCAAGTGCTGCTGTCCTAGAAATGTCTTTGTTTAAAGGCTCACAGCCTCTCCTGGCAAATCCCAAAGACACTCTTCCCTCTCTCCCTCCCTCCTTCCCTGCCAAGCTTCCCAGAGGATTCTCCTGCTGATTCATTGCCATTCATACTCTTTGATATTTGGGGGAGGAAAATGAAGAGAAGAAAGGGGGAAAAAATAAAAGTAACAGTTATGGGTCTTTGTAGGGATGGAGGGATATTGTATAGGATAAAAGATGGGAAATGTGAGGTTCTGGAAGGTGCTGGGACAGCAAAAAAAAAAAAGCTACTGGCATAGGATTAGAATGTTCTTGGATCCCTAATGTGCCTTATAAAGTATTTCCCAAGAAATATGAGGGCGGTTGCTTGATTGGGTGCAAAGAGACAAATTGGAATTACGTGGAGGAGCCTGAAGACAGGAGATTTAAAGGAGGAGAAGCTGCCGGGAGGGGGAGGGCCGGTGCGGGGAGAAGGAAGGTGCCCGGCCAGGCTCTATTCTTAGGGAACTGACGGTGGGAACGAGAATAAAGAAAACTTAAAGAGGAAAAAAGGTTCACGGGGAGGTTTCGGGCGGCTGGAAACAAGGGAAGGGCGCCCGACCGTACAGGTGAAGGAGCCAAGAGAGTCCGCCTGAAGAATGCGGGAGGGAGGGAGGGATTCCGACGAGACCGTGACCCGAAGCCCTGGGACGGGAAGCAAAGCGGGGCGTGGAGGAGGAAAGAGGGGGGGGGAGAAACGATGGCATCAACCTCCCGTCGCCGCTTCCACCCACCGTTGCCCGAATGACTCACCGACTTGCAGGACGTTGTCGACGCAACCGCCGTCGAGCAAAGCGATGCCCCTGCGGAAGGGCAGGCGGTTCTCGTCGGCAGCGGGGTCCGTCCCGCCACCGCCGCCGCCGCCGGGCGAGGCGTTGTTGGTCCCCCCGCTCCCGCCACTGTTGTTGGAGACAGCGCTGGCGAGAGAGGCGCCACCGCCGGCGGTACCCGTGGAAGCTACGGAGGCGGCTCCTCCGCCCGAGGAAGCGGCTGAGACGCCGCCGGCGGAGGAGTCCTCGGCGGCGGCGCCGGTGTTGAAGGAAGAATACATGCAGATCTCTCGCTCGCTGCGGGGAAAGGACCAGTAGACGATGCGGCGCTGCACGGGCTCCGGGATGCGCTCGAACCGCTCCTCCACCCGCTGGAAGGGCCACTTCTCCGCCACACGCCGCGCCGCGATGTCCAGCAGGGACTCCGGGCTCTGCGTCTTGCCCAAGGGCAGCACTCCGAACGCGGCATAAGCCGCGGCCAGGGCAGAGGGGAAAGCGGCGGCAGCGGAGGAAGCGGCAGCGGCGGCCGACGAAGGTCCCGCGACGCAAAGTGCCCCGCCGCCGCCGAGGCCGACATCCACGCCGCCGCCGCTGCCGCCGCCCGCCCGCTGCCCCGGCCTGCAGCCAGCACCATACCCGGGTCTGCAGCAAAGGCGCTTGGCGGGGGTCGGGAGCTGTCCGCGCTCCGCCATGATCGCGCCGCTTCTAAGCAGACAGCGGAAGTGGTTTTACTCTATAAACGGCACCAGGAAGGCAGCGAGAGATTGCCGGAGCGGCAGGTCCCGCCTACCAGCGCTATATACGGGCAAAAGGGGAGGGGCCCTTCCGCCTGGCCCACAAAAGGAGGGGAGGAGCGAGGGGCGGGCATATGGAAAACTGAGCGGCCACAAACATAAATAGAACGCGCCCTGCGGCCGTGTGCTCGCCGCGTCAGCCGTGACGGGCTGGCGGCGGCTGTGTTCAAACATGGTAGGGTGGAGATCGGAGCCGGAGGCCTGCGTTCGGCCGATCCCCAAAGGGGCGAGGGGGCGGGGTTCCGCGCGAGCGGCTCTCTGAAGCACATACCGAGCGGATAGGGGGCGCGCGAGCGAGAGCGTTACGCGGCGGCGGCGACCACGCCCAAGACTACCTTCTTCTTCTTCTCAGGGGGGCGACGCCTCCCCTGGTGGGCGGAGGGGGGAAGGGGCGGGGCTTGGAGGGGTCTTCCTCTTGTGGCGACCGTTTACGGAAAGGAATGCGAAAGAGGCGGCCTTGGGCGGACCCGGCGCGTTACTCCACCCCCGCGGGTTACTCCTCGCCACTCCCGGGAAAATCGCGGCTGGGAAAGCGGAATCCGCCCTAGGCGGGTTTAAAAAAAAAGAAAAAAACCTCTTGTCCGCGCGCCGAGGAAATACGGTAGCAGCGCTGTCCCCAGCGCGCGGGCTAGGCGTCCGCCCGCTGTCCGTTAGTCTGCGGCGCTGCGCCTGAGCGGAAACGGCAGGTCGAGCCGAGTGACCAGCGGAGCCCTAGAGCGGGGCCGCTGCAGGCCTTTTCCAGTCTCTTTTTTTAAAAGTTTTCGGGCGCGGAAACTCAGACGGGGATGTTCCTCTCAGGCGTGGACGCTCTGAGCCGGAGGAGCGCTTTTTCCGTTAGGTGGATTTCGAGTGGTTTGGGTTTTGCTGAGGTGGCTGTTTCTGGTGGTTCCGACGCTCTGCTGTTTGCCTTGTTGTTCCCCCGACGGTTAGAAGACTCCCCTGGGGGGGGGAATGGGGGAAGGGTTTGGAGAACGGATGGGACCATATAGAAGTATCCGAGATTAGGGCTGGAAATGTGAGGGAAAGCTTCCTCATGAAGCCCGATTCGGTGGTGGCATGGCGTTTCCGAAGAGGGCTTGGCGAGTTAACCCAAAGAGGATTTGCCACGCACAAAGACTAGCGGATCTTTTTCTGTGGATCAAGTTCATTTCATTAGAGGGTGTTATAAACTTCTGTGAGAGAGAGAGAGTTTATAATCTCGGTGAGTGACAGCACCTGGCTGCCCTCGATTGATCCTGGATAGTGTTTGGATAGGAGACGGTTGGGGATTTCATGGCTGTTGGCTGGTATAGAAAAGAAGACAAGGACAAAAATCCCTTCTAGAATGTGGCCAAGAGCCATCAAACCTTCATGGCTCTAAATGAAGGTACTTGTTATGTTATGCACTGAAGGAAGAGGATTTTTTTTAATTTAAAAAATGGTTGAAAATAAGCAAAAATGTTTAGAAGTTCAGATGTGGGGAAAAATAAAGTAGGGTGGTGGTTTATTTTCCTTAGTCCTATACAATAAAACCATTAAAACGTTGCACTGTGTGTGTATGTTGCACTAAAGACCAACAACTTCCTTATTGCATGAGATTTATAGACTTAGATTTTGTTTATTCCCCAGTACTAGTTCGGAAGAAGGAAAAATGAGGAGAGTTTGCTTGGAAAATGACCAAATAAATATTTGATATACGATTAATTTTAATAATTGGATCTCTATTGTTTCTTCTTTTCATATAGAGGTTGACTGATTTGGCTGACAAAGTATATCAGGTCATTGCTGACAGATGTTGATATATACATGTTTGATGTTGTACTTTATGATGCTTATAAGTTTCAGTCAAAGCTTAATCAAATTAATCAAATAATATAATATATTACATTATAATTATTATTATAATATAATAATCAAATAATCAAACATATGAAGAACGGTTGCAGGAACTGGGTATGTCTAGTTTAATGAAAAGAAAGAAAGACCAGGGGAGACATGATAGCAGTGTTCCAATATCTCAGGGGTTATATTATAATATAATAATCAAATAATCAAACATATGAAGAACGGTTGCAGGAACTGGGTATGTCTAGTTTAATGAAAAGAAAGACCAGGGCAGACATGATAGCAGTGTTCCAATATCTCAGGGGTTGCCACAAAGACAAGGGAGTCAAACTATTCTCCAAGGCACCTGAGGGTAGAACAAGAAGCAATGGGTGGAAACTAATCAAGGAGAGAAGCAACTTAGAACTGAGGGGAAATTTCCTGACAGTTAGAACAATTAATCAGTGGAACAGCTTGCCTCCAAAAGTTGTGAATGCCCCAACACTGGAAGGCTTTAAGAAGATGTTGGATAGCCATTTGTCTGGAACGATATAGGGTTTCCTGCCTGGGCAGCAGGTTGGACTAGAAGACTTCCAAGGTCCCTTCCAACTCTGCTATTGTATTGTATTAAATTGATTGATAGACAACAGGTTTTTTTCTAACATGCATACTCTCCAGCTACATCGTAGGTGGGTACTGCTGCTTTTCTTTTCTTTTGAATTTCTGCAGAGTTCTCCAAGGCTTTGGGCTAGGATGGTCATTGCCACTTTTGCCTTTTGGTTTTGTCTTCTCGTCAGCTCCATCTTTTTCTTTGAAACAGGTAGTTCTTGACTTACAATCAATTATATATTGACTATTCAAAGCTATAACAGCACTCAAAAAGTGAACTACAACCGTCACAGAATCTCCACAATCATGTGATCAAAATTTGGACTTGGGCACCAGTATGTATTTATAATTGTCGCAGCATCCTAGAGGCATGTGATTGTTATTTGCGACCTTCCCAGCTGGCTTCCGACAAGCAAAGCCAACTTGCTTAACACCCATATGATTTACTTAACTGCAATGATTCCCTTAACCATGGTAAAAAAAGGTTGTAAAATTGGGTGTATCTCATTTAACCACCTTGCTTAGCAACCAAAATTCTGGTCTCAATTATGGTTGTAACTTGAGATGTACCTATATATGTTGTTTTCTTTTACATTTTTAAATTTTCAGCCACCCAGCATCATTGTGGAGTCAAGCAGCCTAGGAATTGGAGTAGTAAAATAGATATTCATCATAAATATATCAATAAGTGAAGTAATGTTTCTTATTCGGTTTCCTGCTTTTTTGAGTGTTTCTTGTGCCAGGGAGAGTATGAGAGATACATCGCTGATACATTTTGTTGAATAAAAACTAAATCTGAAAATCTGTTTAGCCTTTAAAGAATCTTTATCTGTATAAAATGCAGTTTTAAATATTTTCTGAGTATTGATAGTATGTCAAGTATACAATGAAATTAAATAAACTTACTAGTCATACTGCAATGGAATTTCTTATTAGTGTGGTAGAAAAACCAGGGTTTTTCTTCTAACAAATAATTTATAAAGGCTGTTTATTTATTCAATATTATCTTCCCATTTCCTCAAATGGCTTTCACTTTCTTCGTAGTTATCTATTTAGATGACACAGGCTGAAAAAATAAAACTGAAATACTGTATGTCTATTTTTTTATCTTTTTCAGACATGATGAACAATGGTCCATTTCTATCGCTGGCAAATTATTTTAGGCTAAGAAGGTATTCTACTAAGCCTGTTAGCTTTTCACTTAGTTACTAGTATGTATGTTGCTGAAAAGATGTAACAAAGAGACATACTATGGGTTTGCATTATGCAAGAAATCCATTTGTACACTGAAAAAAGCAGCATATATATTTACAATACTAGATAGAATGCTACACACACACAGATACTTTACATAAGTAAAGTTGGCTGATATAAAATATACCAAGCCATTGCTGATATATTTTATCTTCCTTTAAGCTTATAGAGAGCACGGAGGAATAAAATAATTTTAATGGAATATATATGTACTTCAAATATACCATTAGACTGGAAATCTACAGGTATGTTTGTCAATCATTTAAAAATGATTAGCCAACCAGCTCTGAAAAGTGAAACTTAACTCCTTTTTGCTTGACCTTGAAAAACCAAAGGAACTTTCCAACATTTCCTAATGTTTGAAAAAAGTAAATCTGGATTTAAAATCTGAGACAAGTATATAATACATTTTTGGGGGGATGGGTAAGGTGATTTAGTATAATTAACTTAAAATGTTAGAAACTACCTACAGCTCTTTAGTTATAAATGTACAATAAGTCTTATACATAAATTTGTAATAGGCCCACTGGGAGAAATTATAGTAGCAGCAGTAATATAGTTAATATATTTTTTCCATATTATAGACAAATAAATAAGGTAACTGAAAAGAGGATAGGCAAGAGACACGATGAGGCTGAACTCATCCGAGTAGAATGTTATTTAACACTGCAGAGAACTATTATCAAAAATTAGGTTACTCGGTAAATAGTAATTTAGTATAAAGTTAAGTATAAATTAAATTGTCAGAAAGTTATTACATTTCTCAAATTTTAAAAATAATTATACATAAACTGGAGATTTAAATTGGCAAGAATAAATGATGCATGCTTTTCACCTACATTCTTCTTTGTTTTACAAACAACATAGTGGTTGTCTTTCCTGCTTAATTGTCTGAGACAGCCTGATTGTCTCTGCTAGTTGTACTTTTGTGAGATTACCTTCCCCTTTTGTTTATCTTCACTTGAATAGCTTGAAGATGAATTACTTGATAGGTTAATGATTTATTTCAAAGCAAATATTGATATTTACCTGTAGAAAAGTGTGTGTTTTAGTAGTTCATTACAATTTCCTGTTCTTAAATTTAAGATACTTTTGATTAAATTTGTTATTATCTTAATATTAAAAATACATTGTGGAATTTAAAAAAATAAACTGGATCAGATTAAGACAATGAGAAAGTCCAATCGTCAACATTAAAGCTGGGCTAAGAACAATTATTTGATTTTTTAATAACTGTTTAAAGAAATCTTACTGAATCTACAAGATTTCCAAACACATGTATTTGGAAATCTTGTAGGTTCATCAGTAAGACACATGTGTTTGGAAATCTTGTAGGTTCAGTAAGATTTCTTTAAACAGTTATTTAAAAAATTGAATAATTGTTCTTAGCACAGCTTTTAGAAATGCTGCCTAATACTATGATCATAACCCTCCATACTTTGGCCTCAGAGTAGCTAACTTCATTATGGCTTCTTTTGCTGTGAACTCAGTGCTTTTTTTTGTTAGCTCTAATAATGTTTTTAGAATACTTAGAAAGGGTTTATTTTAGTAGTAAAGCTTGTTTTTAATACACAATACTTAGATAGACAAGTTATTAAAATATTATAAATAAATCATTTTATGGAAAACTAAGTTGTGTTTCCTTATTAAGATTAGACATTATTTTATAATTACTAAAACTATGCTGGTATGAATAGATCTGAAAATTCTGTGGACAACTACTCTTTCCTCATAAATGCATATTGCCTTAATTTTTAAAGCTCATTTTGACATACATTAGAGCAGAAAAGCTATAAAAAGTCATTTCAGTGTTTACAATCCACTCATGATTTTTTTCTTTCTCGGTGGATTTTTCTTCTTTGGAGTTTTCTTTCTGTATTTGTTTGAAATAGCATATACATGGAAGGGCTGAGGAAAATAGATTGAACTCCCAGATTCCTCTGCTCTTAGATGATCTTCCTGAATAATTGTAGAAAAGTGCACTAAGTTCTAACTAGGATTGGCTGGTGGTTGTTAAGATTAGTGAAACAAAAAGGCGTGAAAGACAGTTCTATAAGAATAGAAATATATTAGAATAGGTAGCTAAATCTAGTTTGCTTCCGATCTTTTTAAATCCATCTTAAACCTCATATTATTTACTATTTATTTTTGTGTCTTGCACAAAGGAAAGCATGCATTTGATTCAGAACTCCAAGCTCCATGCTTATACAAAAAGAAAAGCCATGTGGGTTAAAAAGAGCATATTGTTATTATTTAAATGTTATATTCCAAAACCATGTTTAAATTGTTAGTTAATTTTCTAAAGGTATGGCAAAGGAGTTATTAAACACACAAACCTATTTTTTATAAAATGGAAAGTGATAATCAATAGATTAAATAGATTTCCATCTAGATCTGAGATGGGTGAATAAGACATATTTACCAGTATATGTATGTGCTGTAAGAGATTTGTACTTCTGTGACTTGAGCATTCATATTTTCATAATCTATTGTTTGGTAGATAAAATAATTCTTCAATATAAGGGCTGCACTTACTTTTTGCCGAACTAGGTACAGTAATCTTTTAGCAAGTTTATTGCCTGCCAATCTTTTAGAGATAGTGAAGTTTGTACATACTTCTTGAAATATAAAAATTGGAAGGAAGTCTTGGAGATCATCTAATCTAACCTCATTGCCAGTGCAGAATCCACTCCAGCAGACAACTACTCAACACCTACAGTAAAGGAGAAGGTACCAATTTCTTCCATTGCCAAGTATTTCTTATTATTCAGAAACACATTTTTAATGTGCAATCGAAATCTACTTTGTAATGTAAACCCATTTTTTCCTGTCTTCTGGAAGAACTCTCAACAATTCTGCCCTTTCTTTTACTTGACAACCTTCAAGTATTTGAACACAGTTATTATGTCTCCCCACACTCTGCTTCATGCTAAGCACACCCCGCCATCCCAATATTAGTATGGGAATCTGTACGGTAGAAGCAAACATTTTAGGTGACACCTGTGTATCAAGCAGTTCTTAGGTAGCTATAGATTGCCAAAGGAACCTTATTTCTACAAACAGATACCACTTAAATTTAGATGAATATAAGCTCACTTAGCATATGGTCCAACTTAAATAAAAGTGGGCACCCTATAGTGAAAAGCTTAATGCCACCATGCTAACAAACTGGATAAAATTAAAGCACTTAATGTTTAAAGAAAACTATATTGGTACTAACCATCTGCTCTGGTTAATGATTACTGAACAATTTTAATTTAATGTATACTTCTCAGGTAACATTAAATGGGATCCAGAGAACCTCTTCTATGCAATTGTTTATGAAAGCAATTGAACCTGGTACTGACAGTTGCCTTTCAATAGATTCAAGTTGAAATAACGAAATTCTTTTTCAATCTAAAGAAATTATGGTTTTAAAAAGTACTTTTAGTCTTGACTAAGGATTTGAGTCCACATTTCATGCAATTCTTTGAAATGAAACCAAAGTTAACATAGAAGGACCTTGGTTCTTTCTTTATCTGAAGCTTTATCTATCTTTATACTTTTATCTAGTATCAGTTTTCATGCTGTTATAGCTATCCAAATCAGCTTTCTTTGGGAGATGGAGGATGCAGAGAGAAAGAAAACTTGCCATTTTAACATCATCCAACATCAGAAGCAGTCCACAGAGTGCAAGTATAAATTCAAATGAGACAACCAGGAAATTTTATACAACAGCATTGATTTCCAGCTTGCAAATCAAATTTTGTTTCTAATATACTTACATGAGAAGTATTAAATTTTTATCAAAAAGATGCTAAGAATTTAACACAACTATTATACAACATAACTATTATAAGAAAATATGCATGAAGCAATTATGAAGATGAAGCAGATGGCTTGTTGGTTCTAATCTTTGGGCTTTTTCTTATTTGAGAAAAGAAAGTTTTATAAGAAGTACAGTAAAAATGCTACCACTGGAACAATGCTCTGAATATACATAAGCAAGATGAAATAATAAAATTCATTAAGAAGCTTTCTTAGTAAATGAACATATGCATGAATGTTTTTATGTTAAATTTAGAAAGATTTTTCTAAACTATTATGTGAAGATATCAGAGATAAAGAAGCACATTCTATCTTATCCTTCAGTTCAGAAAATGATGAAATATGTATCACTTGTCTTGTGTCATGTTTTTAGAACTGTTCTGTGTATATATATAAGGACAAACTCTGGAAAATAACTTGCAAACTAAACTAACAGCATATGACATGTAAAAGTAAAGAATAACCAAGTGATGGATCTCTGGACTCCATCATTTTACCATCAATTTACCTCTTGGCTTTGAAAAGGACATTAGTTTAAATTATAATCTTTGTCTGGAATTTGTCCTTTGTAATTTCCTGTTAATTTGAAGAAAATGAGTCTGACTTAATCTGTTACAGAATGAACAGAAAGGGAAATCTCAAGTAAAGTAATAAAGATTGTAGAATGCATTTATATTCACACACAAGCACACAAAAAAGCACACAAATTGATTTCCTTTATTGTTAACAAAAGGTGCACTACACGTGCATGGCAGTTCAATTCAAGCCACAGACCCAATGGATCTTAAAAATTCTTGACACAGCACATATGAAAAGAGCACATCCTGAAAGCAAAGGTAATAAAATATATTTTTATTATTCATTAGTTCTTTTTGACTAGGCATTGAGGTATTGTTCAATTGGGAAGGAACAAAAATCATTGGCCATGCTAATACCCGCCACACACATAAATTTATTGAAGCCTGGTATTCTACTAAAGGAGCAATTAACAAGCATATTGATCTAGATCCAGCATATGAATATGTAAGAAACCAGGCCATTTGAACAATCAACGAGAATCAATCAGCTGCTCAGAATTTAAATATAGCTCCAAACGAACAACCAATCAAACAACCAACTGACCACACTGGCACACAAGACATTTATAAACTAAGGAGAATAGGACAAGAAAACCCTGCTGATGATACCTAGTCTGGCAATGAAACATTCAGAAACTAAATTTAAACAAGTTTGGAGAGCAAACCACTGCCAAAATGAGGTATTGTTCCTATATTGCAAAAATATTTAGAAATTTTTTTCCCAGTTGCAATATATGGCTGTGAAAGTTGGACCATAAAAGAGGCTGAGCGCCGAAGAATTGAGGCCTTTGAACTGTGGAGCTGGAGAAGATGCCTGCAAGTCCCTTGGACTGCAAAGTGATCAAACGGGTCAGTCTTAGAGGAGATCGACCCTGACTGCTCTTTAGAAGGCCAGATCCTGAAGATGAAACTCAAATACTTTGGCCACCTAATGTGAAGGAAGGACACACTGGAGAAGAGCCGAATGCTGGGAATGATTGGGGGCAAAAGAAGGGGACAACAAAGAATGAGGTGGCTAGATGGAGTCACCAAAGCAGTCGGCGTGAGCTCCAGAGGATGGTAGAGGACAGGAAGGGCTGGAGGAACATTGTCCATGGGGTCGCGATTCATTGGACATGACTTCGCAACTAACAAGTTGGGAGCAGACTTTGTATGCCAAAATAAGTGGATGTATAGAAAGTAAAAATTGTTTTAGCACAGGCGAGGATAACACATTTCGGCCAGTGGCGTTTTTGCAAGTTTTATCCTGCTGCAATTACCAGAACATAACAATTATGCTAGACTGCTATGGCAAATGGATACCATGATAGTACAGCTGATTATGAGCCATGCATTTAGCAGAAAGTGGGCAAATTCATAAGATAGGATCCCATATTTGTAGGATCTTTGAGGTCGCATGACATTGCAGCAAATAAATAATTGTATTGATTGATATTTGTAACCCAGCAGGAAAAAATACTTGTCCTTATAGCCACAAGTAAATTTCCTATCTTAGGTTGAAATTAATATGTTTTTCAACTCATGATTTGGCTATTTATTCAATTTCTATAGCCCCTTCCAACCTAAATGACTCTGGGTGGCTTACAATTCTAAAATTCTAAAACAAAATGATTTACATAAACATTAAAACAATACACCACAAAATATATTATACATTTTTCAACATGATTCCACTTTTTTTCTTTTTTTAAAGGTATATTGACTATATTGAAATACTAATGCATCTACTACCAAATGTGTTATTTGCCTTCAGTTTTATATGCTTGCATCCACAATCTAACCTATCGGCATGTAAAATATTTGGTGCCTTCTGCTCTATTTATCTCTGGCCCAAACCTTGTATGGTTTACTTCTAAACCACTATAGTGAGAACTTGATCTGGAAATTTGAGATTCCAACTGCTTAAAAAAAAGAAAGAAAACCTGCTGTATAACCACACAGGTTTGTTTCTTGGCTTTGAATATACTCCAGTAAATTCAGGATCTTGTTGATTCATGTTACAAGATAGGTCTGATACTCATTATCATCTTTGGTTCCTAGCAATTTTTATTCTGAATTTTAACATAATTTAATTATATAACCTATCTCTTTGTAGATTAGGTTTACCATATCAGGTTTGTTCCAGTTTGTTATCCTTTTTGGCTTTCTATAACCATTAAAAAACTTTCTTTCAATAGACCCCATCCTATTATTTATATTTAGCAATAGATTTTGGCTGTGATTGGCAATACACAACTCATTTGTGATTATATAACCATTTTAAATGAAAAAACTATTTCTATGATCCATGTAGTAAAGAGGATATTAAAATAATTATATTTTGAATATTTAAAACTCCTTTAAATTATAAATGTAGTACTAATTGGGTTTTTTTTTACCTTTGTCATTCTTTCCTCCTTTCTTTTCTGATAACATTTCTTTAAAATTAATTTGTGAGAAGAGAAGCCAGAAAAAGTTTAGGGGGAGCAAAGCAGTACACAGAAAACCATTGGTAAACCACTTGGTCAGTTTGTCTTACCTTTCTCTGTCATATTCCATTTAAAAGGAAGATGAAAAATAAGCTGGAACACTTTGATCCCCATAAATTACCTCCATTTTTACCTAGATTTTTTTTGGGAATTTAATAATCTATGCAGAAAATTAACTTGGGAATAGGTAAAGATTGTGCTAAATAAGCAAATATAATAATTTGCTATATTCATTGCCTCCTTATTTTTTTCTCATCTAAATTCCTCATTGGTCCTTTCCAATAATTGTTCCATGTTTATTGTTCTGCTGTTTTTTTACAATTTTCTCCACTAGTTTTACTTTAAATTTCCTTTGTACTTCTGCAAAACCTCCAGTTGCCTTTATACCTTCCTTGTGCATTCAGTAATGACTTGACCACAATGGTAATGGCAATGGTAGCCTAAACATTAGAAATTAAGAGAATAATGACAAAGTGTTTTCTTTAAAAGAAGAAAGGCAAGCAAAATCTGAAAGTAAAATACATTTTCTTTGCTTAATTTGTGAATTATACTAATGGGATGAGAACCTACCTAGATGCTTGTTTTCTGCTTATTCACCAGAAAGACACAGTCTGCTGTATAACACCTGGTTTAATGAAAAACTGAATGCAGATCCAATTTGGATCAAAATGTTTACATGAAACTCTAAGGAATCCATAAAGTTCTTGTTACTGATGGATAGTGTGGTACTCGGGTTCCGTTATATTATTTAATGGCAAGCATTAGCATTAAGCGCCTTCTTCCAGGTCATTAAGCATTACATCACAGATTAATACAATCAAAGTAAAAACCTAAGAGTATTTATTATATTAATAATAAAATGACTGTCTTTTGCAACAGACTACCCACTTAGAAAATCTAGGAAGTTCATTTTGCCTGTAGGAAAGTTGAACTGCCTTGTTAACAAGTAAAATAGTATTTTTAGTCACAGTGCTTTACTACACTGTTACACAAGAGTGAATTCAAGTATGAATGTTTTGTCCTGGAGCTCTGGATTTTAGACACGGAGTCATTAAGCTAAATTGAATGGACCTGAAGAGTCTTCCTTCAACTTTTTCTCTAAATCAGTGTCACTGGAAAAGGCAGACATTATATATAAATTGTATGTGTGTGCGCTTGCGTCTATGTGAATGTACACATAATCTTCAGTAATTGCTAGAATTTATGTATCATCCAAGGTGGCCCAGGTAACCTCCATCCAAATTATCTCTTAATATTGTACCCCATCCCTCCAATCAACCAAGATCAGCTTGTGTTCAATAAACCTTTTATCCCATTGCAAAAAGGTTAATGGTCAATTTATGGTACAGTTGCTGGAAATTGCATATGAGAACTGAAATTGTGGATTCTGAGCACCAATTAGTGAAGCAGATTTTCTAACTACAGTGGTGGATTTATTTAAGGAAATACCTGCTTGAGAGAGGTAAAGCCTCCCAGGAGAAGAGCCACAATGCATATACTTCATGCATGCATGCCTGAGAACAAAGGCAGAAGGAAGTGACATGAAATTAACAATGTCTTAGACAAAGAGCAAGCAGAGTGACAAAGAGAGGACATAGTAAATTCTTAACTATTTACACCCACTGCCCCCTTCTGGTCAGTAGATTATGACATGATGTGTCAATGCCATTGAAACACTTCGAACAATAGCAGATGTTTAGGTGCACCAATGCAAGGGAGAGCAGCTTTTTTTCCCCAAAAGAACCTATGAAATACTTGAGAGTAGCAGAGTCACAGATTTTTTTTCCTATCTGCCACACTCCAGAACACCCTGATGAAGAATATGATGCAATAGCTTCTAGAATTAACTTGCTTACCCAATAGTTGACTCCCCAATTAATCAAACTAGACAAGGCAGATTGACTACATGCCTTGTTCTCTGCATAACCGACGTACTCCTACATTTTGCTAAGTTCAGATGCAGCACTGTTGTTTCTCAGCTGGTTGATACAAGCTACACTGCAGGCGCCATTCCTATTAAAATCTGCAAGATACTGCATTCAGGTATGGCTCTCTGCCATCTCATTGTGAGGGTGTTCAGTTCTATTACTGGAAAGTTATCTTTTTTAGCTTCAGCTACCCTGCCAGCCCTTTTAAAGATAGCCCTAGTTTATCTGGGTATGGAAGTACACTTTACTGCAGCATTTCAAACATTGAGAATAAGTTTTATTGGGCAGATTCTACCCATCCTATGTACAGCTGACCAGGAGTGGGAATCTTTTCCCACCTATGTACAAATGATCATCCATGTAGCTTATTGGTGCATGAGTCACATGATCTTCAAATTCAAGATTCACAAATGAACTCAACCTATTAATCTCCCTAAAGATGTGGGAGTCCCTTCCATTTTTCCGGATTGAGATTGGATATTTAAGGGAGGTTCTGTATGGAATCTTGTTTTGAGCTCCCCTGCACTGGATGTATTCAAGCAGAGGCTGAACAAACACCTTTTAGCTATGTCTTCATTTGGGTTTCTGTAATGAACCAGGGATTAAAGCTGGTGGCCTTAAATTCTGCCTGAAAGCAACATGCTGGGTGAGGAAGCTACATACTGGCTCAGCCTTAGTTGTTGATCTTTTTCCAAAAGATGTGTTTGTTGTCTGAACTGCTTTGATGCTTGTTCTCTTTGTCACTATGGCAAAACCTGATAGGTGTTTTTTTTGTAAGCTCAGGGCGAGGAAAAATAAAGCAAAAATGGTAACCCAGGGCTGATTATTATTATTATTATTATTGCCCTACTACAAGCAGTGTATGTGTGGATGGGCAAAACAGAAGCTCTTATAGCAATAGCAATAGCAGTTAGACTTATATACCGCTTCATAGGGCTTTCAGCCCTCTCTAAGCGGTTTACAGAGTCAGCATATTGCCCCCACAGTCTGGGTCCTCATTTTACCCACCTCAGAAGGATGGAAGGCTGAGTCAACCCTGAGCCGGTGAGATTTGAACCACCGAACTGCCAACTAGCAGTCAGCTGAAGTGGCCTGCAGTACTGCACTGTACCCACTGCGCCACCTCGGCCCTTCTACTTTCAGCCTTGGTTGTTTAATCATTAAAAACAAATCATTTTCCTCTTTCACTCTATTTCTCTCTAAAGAAAATAAATGGAAAGGTGGCATTTAAAAAAATTAAATAAAAGTAAGACTTTGAAAAACTTTTTGCTCCTTATCTGGCCATTGAATCTACCCTCTTGACTGAAAGGAGATTCTATGGCAAATGTGGAGACTTCCATTCTGGATTCTAAAGATTTTACGATAACCCTGTAAATCAAATAAAGCTACGTTAATACAATCACAGGGTGCTTTCCATACACTCCTTACTAAATACAGATACTAGCATCGCTGAACATTGGAAAATGCCAACAGGAAACAGACTTTTTATGTGCAAGAGTTTCTGGAGGGAATTGGCATTCCAGTTAGAGTGAGAATAGAGACACTTGGTATCTCAATGGCATTGCTACTGGTGAAGCCTCTGGCTCTTTTTTATAGGAGACGTTAACACATTATACTTATACTTTATTGTCATTTTATGTATATACACAGTTTACACATACAATGAAATTCACATAACACCCAGAGACCAGGCCCAACACACATAACAATCCCCAAACACACCCCCACCCACAAAAAAATTCTCTGCCCCTAAACCATCCAAACATCCACACAACAGACCAAGTAGTGCTGTCCAATAGCTCACTGATGGTGACCCTTTAGTTCATTGTTGAGTGCAATTACAGCTCTGGGGTAAAAGCTATTCAGAAGATGTGTGATCCTAGTTTTAATTGTTCTGTATTTTCTACCAGAAGGCAACAGTCTAAAAAGATTGTAAGCAGGCTGGAAAGAGTCTCTGAGAATGTTATGCAACTCCCTCAAACAGCGAGATGCGAAGATGTCATCCAGGACTGGTAGCTGGAGCCCGGTGATATTCTGGGCAGTTTTAATGATGTAGAGGGTTTTTTGTCCGCTGCAGAGCTGCTCCCATACCATGCAAGAATGCCGTATGTCAAGACACTCTCAATAGTGCTGTGATAGTAGGACAGAAGTAGATGCTGAGATAAATTTATCTCCCTTAGCATTCTCAGGAAGTACAGCCTCTTCTGTGCCTTCTTCACAAGCATGTTAGCATTCATGGTCCATGAGAAGTCCTCTGAGATATAAATGCCCAGAAATTTAAAACTACCAACACTCTCTACCTCCTCGCCATTTATGTACAATGGTTAATGTACATCTCTCTTCTTCCTGAAGTCAATTATAAGTTCTTTAGTTTTTTGGGTGTTAAGTGTAAGATTATTTTCTTTAAACCACAAAGTGAGCCCTTGTACTTCCTTCCTATAAGCAGACTCATTATTCTTATTAATGAGCCCCACAAATGTCCTGTCATCTGCAAATTTAAGAATTGCGTTGGTGTTATACAATGGGGTACAGTATGTGTGTACAAGGAATAAAGGAAGGGGATTAGCACACAACCCTGAGGGAGGGCTCCTGTGTTTCGTATCAGAGTAGAAGAGTGGTGAGATCCCATCCTTACTGACTGGCTTATCTGTCAGAAAATCCTTTATCCACAAACTAATCCTGTGATTTATATCCAAATTGGATATTTTAAGAAACAACCTATTGGGTAGAATGGTGTTAAAGGCAGAGCTATAATTCACAAATAGCAACCTTACATATGTTCCCTGTTGTTCCAAATGATTTAATACAGTATGGACAACAATAGACATAGCATCATCAGTTGATCTATTTCTCCTATATGCAAATTGATATGGGTCCAAAGTAGATGGAAGACTAGCCTTAATATAGTTCACCACCAGTCTCTCAAAACATTTCATGACAACAGATGTTAAAGCTATTGGTCCATAATCATTAAGAGATATCACTACTGTCGACTTAGGGACTGGCACTATAATGGATGTCTTCAGGCAGGTAGGGATAGAGCACTGCAACAGGGATAGATTGAAAATATCCAGATGTTAACATTCTGGAAAGCGCGTCTCACATCAGAGATCTGCAATAGAAGTGGTTGTCTATCGATGGTAGGTGTTAGTACTGTACTATTAGTGGTAGATGCTGGAATGATTATTGTTCCTGTTTCCACCTCAAAACAGCTGAAGAATTGATTTAGTTGTTCCGCCAAAGAGTCATTACTGCTGGACAAACTATTTTTATTGCTCTGCCCCGTGATTTGTCGCGGACTTTGCCATACCCGACGAGAGTCCGAGTTCTCAAAAAGATGTTCAATCCTCCGTCTCTACATAGCTTTAGCGTACCTGATAGCCTTTTTCAATTTAGCTCTCGCCTCGCTATACTGTAGCGCATCACCAGAGAGAAAAGCAGCATTTCTACCTCTTAATAAAATACATACTTCTCTATTTATCCAGGGCTTATTGTTACTGATGGCAGTAGCAGCAGTAATAGCAGATTTCTGTCATCTTCCATGCAAGATGAATAGAGATCCATGCAGATATGCTGCATGGAGTAGAACTGCAAGAACCTCTAAAAGCTTGGAACTGGCATTCATAACTACAGTATTTGTTGCATATTACTGATTGTGTGATATTGAATGGTTTTATTTTGAATTCAAATATAAAATTGTCAACTGTGAGCATTCTATTTGCATGATCAGAACATGGTAAATGGTGAAGGTGATATCGACAGAAAAGGTTCTTCAGAAAATTATGATTGTGTTTTGAAATAAAATTGCAAGAATTGTGTATCACAGTACTATACTTTTCCTTGGTGGCAATTCTATCCTAGTTAAACATTCATTTTAAAGCTGTTTAAATCTTATGCAACTTAAAAGTAGGACTTGAGCTGTATACTAGTGCCATTTCCCAACATCAATAAATATCAGTCATGCATCACTTTTGACGCATTCCCACACTAATTATACAATATATACTTATACTGATATCACATTTGGCTTAGATAGGCAAAAAAAAATTTGGTTGGGAAACAAAGGTAAAATACCTATGATCTTCACAATGTGTATCCAAGAGATAATTACTTGTTTGGATTGTGATGGGAATGAATGGAGTCAGCTCACTGAGAATGCCTCTTACTCACTTATAATTTGTATTTTGTATACCTGTTACCACCCTAGGACTATATTTTCTCAACACCGTTGCTCTGAGAGAAACTAGGCAGACATGACTCTTGTGACAGCTAGAAACAAGAGAACCCTGATGCTTCTACCTGGTTGTTGTGTACTTTATAGTTTTCCCTCCTGCCTGTCCTGCAGTGTGACATAAACAAAGGAGTTGCTCCTGCAGCAACTGAGCAGAACTTGAAAACTCTACAGTCCAAATACTGTGATTGCAACCAAACTCTGACTCTTCACAATGCTTTTGGCAGCTGTTCAGTCCCTCCATTTCCTTGAACTCAACACTTCTTTATTTAGCTGCTCCTTGACAACATGGTACTTAGGGATAATACTCTGGAGTGAAACTCATCTTCCAAGTATCTGTGATAAACTATTTTATTTATTTATTTATTTATTTCTACGATTTATAAACTAGCAACTTACTGTAGTTTGTTTGAATTCCCACTATTCTGAAATGATATAAATATACCTCATTTGAATCTTTTGATTCTTTTTTATCTCAAAAAATTTATAACACACTTTTTCTAGTCAAAAGCTAGTCAAGCTTTGCCCCATTATTGAATCATAATTGGGGAAGTTCTAATACCTTACATTTAATTTCTTGTTTATGTTATTGATTTTTGGAATAGTGGCCTGTTCAATATTATGGAAAGGATAACCAAGATTTTCTCTTCCATAAAATGCTTTTTATGTTTCACTCTACTTTTTAAAAAAAAAATATGGTTAATATCACAACTCTGGAAAAATGCATTTGGGATTCATTAGAATATATGTATAAAATCAAGTTCATCTCAGAACTTTTACATTCTTCCCTCTTCTCCATTGTAGAAAGTGAAATAATATTTTAAGTAAATTTAAAGCATTCTTCTTGGATTTACTGCAGTTTGTTCTTCACTCAATGTAACAAACTGATAATAAATCATTTTTGTTGGAACAAATTAAATTCAATCCATAGTTTAAGGCTACTTGACTTCATGAATTCCTACAACTGTATGTATATGAACAGTACAATCTTTATCTCTGATATATTGTAGACAAGGATAGACTGAAGCCCACTCTGTACATTTTGCTTCTTTCTTTCTATCCAAAATAGTCTGGAGGGAAGAGTATAATTGCCCACTTTATTTTTTGTTCTCTTTGTTCTCCAGTACTTGAGATTATTGCTCCTCAATTCTATGTTGTGAGAAAATTTGATTTTATAAACAATTTTCTGAACTGCATAAATGCAATACTGTGAAGGCAATTAGTAGTGATTCCTCTGGGGCAAAATTTCTGTTTACAAGTCCACAGCTCTGTAGTGCAACCACAAAATTAAGTGTCAAGAAAGGAAGAAAAAAAATCAAGAGAAATGAGAGACTAGTGGAAGAAAGTTGCTGAGGCCACTAGAAGGTATTTAACCAAGTACCCCTAATATTATTGAAAAATATAACATTGTAGTGATATAATCAACCTACCGTATGTTGTTGATCCCAAGCAATGCACATATAGTAATTTTATAGCACATTTATTTAAAACAAGACTTACCAGTGTGTCATTTGTACTATTTCATTAAAACTCCAGCCTGTCATTTATCTGAAGTTGTGATACAGACATAATTTCAGGTGACAATGTTACCTTCTTACCAAGAAGAAATACACCAATTATTTTTGTAGCTATGTCAATATATTACTAAAACAACTTTATGCATATTATAAACACTGAGGGTTTTTTTCCACTCTTTTTTGCTTATTTTTCTTACAGGCATTTTTAAAGCCTTTATCACAGCTTGCAAGACTCCTAAAACTTGCTGTTCCAGTTTTTTTTAATTTTGCTATTATACCCCACATTCAACTCAATTACTGTCTACAAAGGGTGGAGACCATTCAGACTGTGTTAAAGGCAAAATGTTTGCTTTCATTTCTAATAAGTTATTTCAGTTAATTTCTAAGGGGATTAATCTGTGATACAAACATGCATTGGTGAGCCAGATTGCCTCTTAGCTTGGCAGGTGAACTGAAAGCAAAGTAAATGAAATGTTACTGTAATTAATAAATAATGCAGACTTTAAAAAACTAATTATATTAAAATCCTGACAAAGAAACTGAATCTAGAATCTGATTATATTGTTCTCTAAAAAAATTGGTCTAGCGCTTTTTCAAAAGAGCACTACACCCTTTTATACATGTTGGAGAAAAGCAATAGCAGAAGCAACTTAAAAGTGGTGTACAACGCATATTTGTGGGATGTTTAGAGATAGATGAGGATGAGTGCTTTTATGCAACATGATTACATATTATATAATTTGCATATCTTTTGTGATTCAGTTTGGTTCCTATCATTTTGGCTGCTTTACTTTGTGCAAGCAGAAATTCATAAAATCCTAAGGTTATAGGATGTAATGGTTGAAAGGGGCTTTGGAGATCATCTAGTACAAGTGCCTATAGCACAGACTTTAGTCCCTAAAGTTCAGGAATCAACCATTACAGCATCTATGACAGATGACCATCCAGCCTCTGTTTAAATACTTTCCAAGACAATCTGTTCTACTGTTGAACAGCTCTTCCTGTTAGGATTTTTTTTTCCTTTTGCTCAACTAAAATCAACTTTCTTCTGTCTTATAGATGATAGTCCTTCACATATCTGAATATTTGACTGCTATCACCCAAGCCAGAACAATTCATTTGCAGTATTCATTTGGGTGCCATGTTAGTGTCAACCCTTACAGACAAATGTCTCTTTCCATGTTAATCTGTCCCAATTTTCAAGTCTTCCAGCTGTGCATCCATCACCAATTGAATTAAGCATTTACCTTCGTGGCTCATCCTTTTTCCTTCCGCCTTTTCCACCATTATAGGTTTTTCCAGAGTGCTAGGTCATCACATAATGTGTCCAAATTATGATCATTTGAATGTGGTCATTCCTGCCTTGAGTGAGAAATCTCAGTTGGTTTGTTGGCCATCTATGGTATTCTCAGGAGTGTTTTCCAGCAGTAAACGTCAAAAGTACCCATACCCTTTCTATTCTGCTTTTTCAAAATCCAATTTTCACTTCCATAGACAGTGATAGCGAACGTCAATGCTTACACCATTTTGATCTTTGTAGGTTCAGACACATCCCCCAGCAATTGAATCTCTTTTCCAAGATCTTCACAACTGCTCCACCAAGTGACTATTGTTTCCTTTATTATTGATAGTTGATTCTAAAAGGCAGCACCTGTCTATCACTTCAGTATTTTCATTTCAATTCTAAGGTTGGTAGCCATACCACGAGTTTGATCTTTATAGTTTACCTTAGTGCCAAATTTTCACTTTACTTCCATTCCTAGAGCTTGCAAACCATTTTCAGCTATATCTTTCTCACTCCATTTTTTAAATTATGCTCATCTTCTTCCAGCCCAGTTTTGTTCAATATGCATTCAATATATTGGATGTGGATAGATTCACTGCATTCTCGACTTATTACTTCCAGGATCAACCCCCTACCATGATGAGGCAGCACAGCAAAACTTCAGAAAACCAAATTCAGTGTAATTCCTTCTACATGGCTGTTTTTTACACAGAGGAGACTTCCTGCTTAGCTTGCACTTAATTCATGATCCATGCTCCTTTGTGGTTAGGTAATGATGTTCACTGGATGGCTATACCATTATAGAGAAAATCCACTCTGCAATATGAATGAGTATAGATCAGCAAGGGAAAGCTTCTTACTCTTGACCAATCAAAAGAAGATTGCTGACAAAGAAACCTGACCAGAGAGCAAAATGAATCACTGAGAAATTGGATGACTAGCAAATTAAGAATCATTTCTCATTTGCATCTAACTGCAACAGAAACGTATATCAGCAACTTTCACTTTTTATTTTGCTGGGTCCTCCTGATACCTTCCTCTTATCCCTAAATCAATTCCTAAGTCAACTTTAAACCCATCGCTGGGTTGAGTTTCAGGATGTTGCCCCTGGGGACGTGGACAAGGCCATGAGAGCTGTGAGTGCCTCCACATGTGTACTGGACCCGTGCCCCTCCTGGCTGGTTGTCAATAGCAGGGAGGTGACACGGGGCTGGATCCAGGCGGTTGCTACCGCCTCCCTTCGGGAGGGGGTCTTTCCCCCCGCACTTAAAGCGGCGGTGGTGAGACCCCTCCTGAAGAAACCATCTTTGGATCCAGCCGTTCTTAACAATTACCGTCCAGTCTCCAACCTCCCCTTTGTGGGGAAGGTTGTTGAGAAGGTGGTGGCCTTTCAGCTGCAGCGGGCCTTGGAGGAAGCTAGCTATCTTGACCCATTCCAGTCCGGCTTCAGACCTGGCTACAGCACAGAAACCGCTTTGGTCGCATTGACCGATGATCTCTGGAGAGCCAGGGATCGAGGCCACACCTCCATCCTGGTTCTCCTTGACCTCTCAGCGGCTTTCGATACCATCGACCATGGTATCCTTCTGCGACGACTGCGAGAGGTGGGGGTGGGAGGCACTGTTTTGCAGTGGTTCTCCTCTTACCTCTCGGACAGGTCGCAGTCAGTGTTAGTCAGGGGGCAGAGATTGAACCCTAGGCCCCTAACATATGGGGTGCCGCAGGGTTCGGTCCTGTCTCCCCTACTTTTCAACATCTACATGAAACCGCTGGGCGAGCTCATTCGGCGGCACGGGATAAAATACCACCAGTATGCGGACGATACCCAGCTGTATCTGTCCGCCCCGTGCCAACTCAATGAAGCGGTGGACGTGATGAACCAGGGACTTGAAGCTGTTAGGGACTGGATGAGGGCTAACAAACTTGTGCTCAACCCGGATAAGACTGAGTGGCTGTTGTGTTTCCCTCCCGCCAATTTGGCAAATATTCCATCTCTCAGGCTGGGGGGTCAAACATTATACCCCTCAGACAGGGTCCGCAACTTGGGAGTCCTCCTGGACCCACAGCTGACCTTCGAACACCATTTGTCAGCTGTGACCAGGGGGGCATTTGCCCAGGTTCGCCTGGTGCACCAGTTGCGCCCCTACCTGAACCGGGAGGCTCTCACAACAGTCACTCGGGCCCTTGTGACCTCTAGGCTGGAGTACTGCAATGTGCTCTACATGGGGCTGCCCTTGAGGAGTATTCGGCGACTTCAGCTAGTCCAGAATGCAGCCGCGCGAGCGATTGTGGGTGCACCTCGCTTCACCCACGTAACACCTATCCTCCGCGAGCTGCGCTGGCTACCTGTCGATCTCCGGATATGCTTCAAGGTGCTACTTGCCACCTATAAAGCCCTTCATGGTAGTGGATCTGGGTACTTGAGAGACCGCCTACTGCCGATCACCTCCACACGACCCATTAGATCTCATCGTTTAGGCCTCCTCCGAGTTCCATCTGCTGGCCAATGCCGACTGGCCACCACGCGGAGGAGAGCCTTCTCGGTGGTAGCCCCGACCCAATGGAACGATCTCCCCGTGGAGCTTCGTACCCTCACCACCCTCCAGACCTTCCGCACAGCGCTTAGAACCTGACTATCCCGTCAGGCCTGGGGCTAAAGATTGTAACCCGCCCGAATGGTATGAATGTTGCGTTTTAATCATGTACTGTCTTATATGTAAAAGTCTGTCCCCCCCCCTTCCTTTTGATTGTGAGCCGCCCTGAGTCCCCCCAGGGAAAAGGGCGGCATACAAATAAATAAACTAAAAACTAAACTAAACTAAACTAAAACTAAATTCTACTGGTGACAATATTTTCCTCTGTGCATAGCAACATGACATGTTTTACCAACCAGATGGCCCCTAGGTCAAATTAATCCAGCATCAGTTGGCTATTCTTGGCTGGACACACGCTTCTTCCTTCCAGTTCCTATCACCGGCTCCCAGAGCATCTTGCTTCAGATGGCAGGTAGTATCTAGATCTTTCAGATTGGCCTCTGCCTCTCTGGCCAGCCAATCTCTGAATCAATCCCCTGAGTGGAAACACTGACCAATAGTAGTAGTGGAAGGAGTTCATGGTAATGCGAGGCAGAAAGTTCTTTCTCCCACTTCACTGCACAGCTATCTCCTCAGCTGCTAGCTCTCAGGATGATTTTGAACCTGGGTTTAGCCCTCTCTTCTGGAATAGCAGTAAAACAGAATGCGAAAGGACACTACTCATAGTACCATTCCATGCATCACATATTAAGGACAGTGACTGATGGATGGTTTTTCCATCACTGGTGATGTTGAGTGGGAAGGTAAGGAAACCACTACGGAACAATCAAACTTCTATCCCTGCCTGCATACCATAAAGAAGGACAGTGCCATTTGCCAGCATTGTACTTTCAAGTAATAGGGATTTGCTAGAGACTGTAGTATTTTTATGCCAGCATATGGTTCTTCTGGCTCAAGGACTATTGGATAGTCAGCCACGATAAAGAGTCCCAGAATCTGAAAGGTTTGCTCATTTGTAAGATGACATTCCCAGCTGCAGGGAAGAAACCTAGTAAAACAAAAGGAACAGTAAATAAAGAGTCAATAACAAAGACAGGAAGGAAAAGCAGAGTGGTAGCTTCAGCCTTTCTTTGCTGGTGTACTATTTGTGTAGTTTTTACTTGAAAGCTTCCTGGTTTTCTTTTTCATTTACATTGAATTATTTTTTTCTAAATTAATATTTAACTTCAATTATTTTTCCGTTTGAGATTAATCGTGTTGGCTGTCTTACTAATTGGTCAGTATGATGTAGTTTATATAGCATAAAGATAAAAATTTCAAAAACTAGTAAACTAGTGAAAAAGAAAGTAAATAGATGTCATATCCCCATTAAAATTTTACAGTTGACTGACCTGCAATACATTTATCTAGTGACTCTAATGGCTATCTAACACTAGAAGTGTTATTTCTTGATTTATGCAACAGATGTATGGACCTTGCTGTGCTTTAATACCGTAGCTAAAATTTTATACCTCGTGCATATTTTAAAATCAATACAGTGTATCAGATTTTACCCAGATTCACTTTCTTTTGAATAAAGTATGTTATATTACAGAGTGGTATCAATCAGCTTAACAACAAAGGACAGCATGTTGATGAATTATGTATTTTAGTTGAATTTTCTGCTAGCTGATAATTGACAGGTATCATGCCTCTTTCAACATTTTTTTTCTAATTATGGATCACATATCAAAGGTAATATACACTGTCTGTCCTGATATACATACATCTCTCATACATGATTTCATGTTTTATTTAAAACTGAAAATATTTCATGCACATCATTCTAAACTGATTTAGCATTTTTGAATTGGTAGAACTTCCTTTGTAGATATTGGAATCTGTTATATTAAGTGTATTTTGTGTTTTTTGCCTCTGTGGTGCAAGACATGAAAAACAATTGGAAATTAATCAGAACATAGTTTAGTTAAAAAGTGGACAACTACAGTAGAACCTCTGATCACCACCATAATTCGTTCCATAATTTTGGTTCCAAATTGATTTGGTCAAGACCCGAACCTAATTTTGGAAATTTGGTGCTTACAAAATAATGGTGCAGAAGGGGAAATTGGCCATGGGGGGGGGGGGGGAGGAATGAGGATTTTTTGGTTGGAAACCAATTTGTTCGTGGTCAGAAGCATTTATGACCAGATATTCTTCTGTAATCTCAAATTTGAATATACAATTATTTTTCAAGGAGTCATATATAAATAAAATAAATAAACATAAATAAAAATATGTATCTGAGTAAGGGAAATATACTATACATTAAATATACAATATGTTACTACTTGGCAAGATGAATCTATTAATTCTAACACTATTAAATAAACACAAATCAAAGAATACAGACTCAAATTAGCAGTTCTTTTTTCTAACTGAAATCAATTGGACACAAGAGGAACTGATTAATCTGAAGGTCACTAAATAAATAACTAAAATATGTCACTAGTGTAAAAAACAGATTGCAAAACATTATTATTAGATATTATGATTTGATCCAAATGTAATATCTGTCAGATAGTAGACCCTGGCTATATTTCAGCTTTTACTTTCAGCTTTTCTTCAATGTTCTTCTAATTTATGTATCAGCTCTGTTTTCACTTTCTGACAAATCACTCAATGTATGGATAAACAAAACAACTGCAAAGAAGAATCAAACATATGCTCCATGCAATAACACAATACACTCACCGGTTCCACCACAAAACCGCGGTAGACTAAAGCGCGGTGACAAAACCGCACCGTCAAAACCGCGCGACAACAGCGCGCCGACAACAGCCGCCGACAGATGCACGCTGTAACCTAACCCTAAAAATAACCCTAAACCTAACCCTAAACCTAATGCTAAACCTACCCTAAACCTACCCTAAACCTAACCCTAAACCTAATCCTAAACCTTACTTTAAGTTAAATCGCGCTTCTGTCGGCGCGCTGTTGTCGGCGCGCTGTTGTGGGCACGCTTTTGACATCGCGGTTTTAGCGCCGCGGTGTTGTCGGCGCGCTTTTGACGTTCGCGGTTATGTCGTGCCACGCACTCACCTACGAATTTTTTGTTTAAAGTCCAACGAGTGGATGAAAACTTCCGGAATGGTACCAGGTGCTCCTAGCAGGCACCGGTACACCCGTACCAGGGCGTACCTGTCATATCCCACCACTGTGCCTCTGTGGTTAGAATGCAGTATAGCACGCTAAGTTTGCCGACTGCCAGCAGTTCCATTTTCACCAGCTCGACCTTGATTCAGCATTCAGTAAAATGAGGACCCAGATTGTTGAGGGCAATATGCTGACTCTGTAAACTTCTTAGAGAGGGCTGTACATCATTGTGAAGTGATTATATAAGTCTTAAGTGCTATTGCTATTTATGTCATAAATTGTTTTATAAAATTTGCATATTTCAATTCCATGGAGTCATAGGTCTTGGATTTTGGATGCATTCTGTAGATTTGGATACATTCTATAGGTAGTTAGGTACCTTGGTTCAAAAGGTTTTGCTCTAGAGTGCATTATTTTGCCCAGTTAAAAGGTTACAGGAATCCCAGTTTTAGTATATAGATAGAGAAACAAAACAAAGCAGCACCCAATAGGTGATCTGGCAGGTCAATGCATGATTGTGGTCCAACTGAGTTCTTAAGACTGGAAGGACTGGAAGTCAGTTGGTCAGATGTAGGTATATTCATATCACAGTTGTAATATCATCTCCTAGTAAACTGTACATTGCTTGCTGCAAGTAAAAAAAATGGCTGTTGATTTAATCAGAGCAATGGTTTGATCCTCAGATATAGACTGTTTTTTTGGGGGGGGACTGGAATAAATGCAGGGTGCTCAGAGTTGTGATTAATTTGAGTGATCCATAAAATAAAAGAGAGCGGGGGGGAAGGAAGAAGAGAGGGGGGGAGGGAGGGAGGGAGGGAGGGAGGGAAGGAAGGAAGGAAGGAAGGAAGGAAGGAAGGAAGGAAGGAAGGAAGGAAGGAAAATGTAGTTATCTCTCTATAAATCTGCATTTGTCTCTGCTTGAGCCCTGGTGAATTAAGAGGATGTGATGAAGAAAAGGCAATCTCTGTTGTTGAACCCAAAATTCTTGCACTCTTCAAAATACTTTTGCATGGATGTGGGGTTTGTGTGTGTCTTCTTTTCTTTCTTTGTCTCGTGAAAGTGAGATAGAAGCAGAGAAATGGCATGCAATCAGTTCATTACATGCCTTGACTCCGCCTTACAAGGAAGAGGACAGGATGATCTGTCCAGCTGTTCTCTTTCAGCTTTCAGGCAGAACAGGTGCAGAAGTTTGCCAGGGTTAGCCAAGACAAAGAAGATGCCACCCATGCTGCAGGCATTGTTCAGCCACATTTGCCCGTAGCATTTGCCTTTTCTGTTTATTTTTGACATCAAAGATTATCTGAAAAATAGTCTCACTCTGGCAAACTGGCCTGGCATGGAACAGAGTTGCAGAGCTTGTTTTGTGTTTTATACGAACCCAGAACTCTGCCCGCTTTAACTCAAGAATAAAAAGTTAGAACATGTTAATAAGACATCCAGACTAGCAAAAGGAAGTGCAAGCAACTTCGTCTTATCTAAATTGACCCAACTTTGAGGGATACAATTCTAAGGATCTTTGAAAAAGTTTCTTTTGCTATAAAAAGAGCTGTGCTTGATTTGATTCTCTGGTTTCTCTGTAGGGGGAAAAACTTGGTTGTGTCATCTCAGGGTAATGAGCACCTCTGAGATGGAGATACTCCAATCAAATCAGTCAGAGCACCACTTTCTGTTTTTATTTTTAATAAGACAGGCAGGTTTGTACTTGTTTATTGCAAGTTTCTAATTTATTAGTAGTGGAACATATTAAATGTAGGTACAGATAGCTACAAACATATAACCTGTACCCTGATGGACTTATGGCAGCATCCTATTTAATGCTGTGTGTGCTCTTTTTGAGTACTTGGGGTGATTTATAAAGAGCATGGAGATGATTTATTAAACCTTGTCTGCATACTATACTTCCTTCTTCACATCCCTACGTGAATTCTTGAATCAATTGTCCTGCTCTTCGCAGAGATCACTCGTCATTAAGAAATCCCTCTGCCAAACTTTAAGGCGCGTGACAGCCTGTAACAAACAAGATGTTTTGTGATTGAGATCTCTTCTTTCCAATTCCTTCTACAGTCAGCAATTATTTTTGCATAGCGTATTCTTCAGAATATAGCTGCTGCCATGATTTCACCTTTTAAAACATATGAAGCTCAAATGTGACAAGGCATGTAAGGCAAAAATATGCAACTTGTAACTAAAACTGGTAGTTTTTCCAGATAGTTAAAAGGGACTTTTAAACTTTTTAATACTACTAAGAACACAAGTCTGTCAGCTATGAAATTACAGAATATGCTACGGTTTACCACTCGGAGTGAGCAATAAAATACACCTACTTGTGAAAGTCACTAAATAAATTAGAATTATGAAAACTGAAGTACAGAAGAACTGGGCAAGTGAGATACAAATATTAAGGATATAAAGTATTGTACAATGAGTTAAAAAGAATTCTAAAAGATATATATCTTCAGGTCTGATTGGGTAGTGACACTGCAATTAAATGTAGGAAATCTATTATCAGTCAATCAGTTAATCTTCTAACAGTCAAATTGTGGTTGTGATCTATAGTGTATATAAGTTAGGTAGGAAGATAAAGGGTTTTCCTAATGCTTCTTTAGTGATAACTCTGTCCAGAAAAGTTAAGTCAATTCAAACCAAATGTGAAAAATGCTTTTGTGAACACAAATGTACACAGGACTTTTGACCCTGGGCAAAACCAATATCTATTTATTTGCAAGAGCATACATTATATTCAGCAGACTTTGATCAGGAATTTATGAGCACCTAAGGAATTTCACTGTATTTTTTAAAATCATTATAAAATTAAAAAAGCAAGCAGCTGCCCTGAAATGTTTTTTCCCTTTTCTTGAAGGTCCTGGGCTTTGAAAGTTACTCCCTATAGTGGCTTTCAATAAAAGAATTTTCTCTGCTTTGAGAACTTAAGGGAAGGGGGACTGTATATACCATTCTGATAGATTCACAATCATGGGGGAATGGATTAGATTAGATTTTCTCAGATTCTCCATTTTCAGATTAGGTTGTAATTTTGGACATTGTTGTCATTTTTCGAGAGAAATAACTCCCAAGGACAGTTTGTAACTTTGAATAGATGCAATATTGCCAAGAAATTCTCTGTTATTAGCAGTATCATTAGGCCAGGAAATAGACTCGAGACTATGTTTGGTTTATTACAGAGTATTTTGCTATTTTTGCTTTATTTGGTTAATTTCCTTCTATCAGAAAATGAACAAACTCTCTCCCAAGAACTGGAAAAGCATCTAGAAGCAAGCAAGGCTTTAATCCAGAGATAATGCAGACCAAAATGTCCATATGGAAATTTGAAAGCCTCTGGGACTAGGTGAGGACTATTTGCTCCTCGTTGTGCATCTAAGAAACAACTTTTTATACTTGCAGATATCAGGTGACCCTGAAAACCCCAAATGGTCACCTGCCCACAAAAACCAAATCATAGGTTTCCTCAGATTATCATCCAGTCTATTCAGAGGTGGTATTCAGTAGGTTCTAACCAGTTCTGGAGAACCAGTAGTGGAAATCTTGAGTAGTTTGGAGAACCGGTAAATACCACCTCTGGCTGGCCCCGCCCCCATCTATTCTCTGCCTCCCGAGTCCCAGTTGATCGGGAAGAAATGGAGATTTTGCAGTAATCTTTCCCTGGAGTGGGGAGGGGATGGATAGTTTACAATATCTTTCCCCTG
The DNA here is from genome assembly GCF_051295495.1 of Thamnophis sirtalis. Taxonomy (NCBI): domain Eukaryota; kingdom Metazoa; phylum Chordata; class Lepidosauria; order Squamata; family Natricidae; genus Thamnophis; species Thamnophis sirtalis. The sequence goes on along the minus strand of NW_028261385.1, from coordinate 30,398,171 downwards.
CCACGCCCACCAAGCCATGCCCACCAAGCCACACTCATCAAGCCATGCCCACCGAACCAGTAATAAAAAAAATTGAATCCCACCACTGCAGCCTATTGTTAGGTAAATGTATGTGTATTAAGATATATTAAGAGAAATGTGGTCTAAGAGAAACCCTTTTGGGGGGGAAAACTTAAAATCCTAAACTATAGACAATGAATTATTTTTTAAAAAGGTCTTTCAAAATTACCATCTCCTAAAGCTGCCTTCTGCAGCCATACCTGCTTAGAAAAACGAAGTTACAATGCACCATTATTTTATCTCCTTGAAAACTTGACAAACAAAACTAACAGCGATTAACACAGATCCCATCATTTAAATAATTTTCCATATCAGGCAAAGGATTCAAATGTTACTTCTGTGGATACCAGAAATTCCAATGAATTGAAAAAAAGAGGGATCTACTTTTTAAGAGAGCAGGAAAAAGCTCTGGATATAGAATTCCTTTTGTCAAAATAGGAATAGCACCATTTAACCATTAGAGGACACATTTCAGGCAACCAGAATGCCTAACAATTCAAGTCTACCACATTTTGCTTTTTGCTTTGAGTTTTATTGGAAGAAATGCAAAACTATGTTAAAGATCATTTCATAATGATCAAAAATCGGAGTCATCTTGTTTTTGTTTCTTTTTGCTGAATTGGGCATGCCGTTAACTTGCTCCATATAAATCCTCCCCACTCCAACGTAACTAGCTTGTACACCTTTTTGGCTCTCAGCTGCACATCCAACTCTGCCACACCTAATTTAGGGGACTTTTAATTATTCCCCCATCTCAAGGCAGGGAATGGGGCTGGGATGAGGAGAGAGGCATTGTCAGCCAGATAGCTGGAGGGAATCAGAATACATATTACCTAAGGGAGTGGTATCCTCAATCTTCATCTACTTTAATTCCTCCACCAGACACATCAAACAATAATGCTGTAGGGCTTGAAAAAATTGGAGCAAGGCAGTAAGGGGCAGTGGGGTGCAGGAAATGACAGCCTGTCTTCATACCTGAGTGGCAGGCAACTGCAGGAAAATAACTTTGCTATGTGGCTACCGGAGAAAAGTACTCTGTGGCCTTTTATTTTTTTGAGTCTTGCTTTGTAAGCAAAAAAAGAATAAAAGTTCGAAATTCAGATTACACTGCCATTGAGCATTTAGTGAGCTCAAGAAGGAGAATTTCCTAAGTGCAAGGATTTCTAAAGTTGAGAAAAATCACTTTGCTCTCTGATAATAATTGGTTTCCTGGCCAGTTTTTCCAGCTTGGCACCCTCCAGGGGTGTCCTCGAGGTATGGTTAAAAAAAAAGTCAAGATGGTGACTACAATCAGAGCTTTGATCACACTGTTGCAGCTGCCATCTTGATTTTTTTTCACCATATTCTGTGGACATCCCTGGCTCCCACTCAATATGTCCTGAGTATTGTTTCCTAAACTCACAACCCATATAATCATTGCTAATTGGGAATTCTGGGAAATGTAGTTCCAATAAACCCAGAGTATCAGACACCCTGGAAATACAGATACAGCTGTTCTAAGCTAAGGGCATATTCTTTTCAGGACTGGTGACTGAAAACTCTACTCGGTGTAGAAGAAAATACTGCATTTCAAAATCGTTTCTGGATATCCATGTTTGTTCAAGAAAGCTGGTTTCAGAATCTTAAATGGGAAATATTGTAAATCAGTTCTTCAGGCAAATACTCTTGGGGATTAAATCAGCGAATATAAATTATTTGATTTTAAATTAGTTTCACTAATTTAACTAAAAGCAGGGAACTAAAAACAAAAATTTTAAATGAAAATGTCACATGAAAATAAAGGCAGGAGATGTATTTTTATCTGCCTATAGAATAAAAGAACAAAAGAGGAAGAATAACATGGTTGCTTTAGACCTACCTACCTAAACTGTTCATAGAAATCTACTGAACTTGGAAGAGGGATTTCCAGGCATCACCATTAACCTTTCAACTGCTGACAGAGGCTACCAGTCTATAATATCCACACCACAGCTTTTAGATAGAAATAATAAAACTGCAATATCAGATATTACCTGTAACACATGCCGTAGGCTACATTTTGAACAATTAAATAGATAGATCAGCTTTTAAAAGCTTTTAAAATAAAATGCATTTTAATTATCTAATTTTATTATTTATTGCTCCAGCAGACAGTAGGACTTCACCAATCTTAGCTGATCTTGATAAATTTGAATTGGATCAGAATTGATTAGTACTGGGACAGGAAACTATTCATAATCCTTGGGCTGTAAATGAGAAAGGAAGCTGCAAAACTATCCCAGGAGATTGTGATGATGTGCCATCAAATCATTATTGATTCTTAGGACCAAATAGATTTTCTCTGCAATGATTTGTTATGTACCTGGCTCTTCAGGTCGTGCATAGGTTCACTCATTGCCAGTGTAACTGGATCCACCCATCTTATTGTTAGTTGTCGTCTTCTCTTTCCTTCCACCTTTTCCAGCATTAGAATCTGCTAAACATTACAATTTTCTAAGCCGGCGGCCCTCAACTTATTGGGCAGCAGGGACTGGTTCCTTGGAGAAAGGTTTTTCCATGGACTGGAGAGAGCATGGTTTGTGTGCTGCCTGCATCCCACAGATGGGGCTTTGCTTCTTTGCTTGGCTCGGTTGTTGCCATGCCAATTTGGACTTGGGGACCCCTGTCCTAAGCATTATAATCTTCTAAACCTTATACCCAGAGAACTAAGTCTTTCTATTTTAGGCCATGGGAGCTGTGAACGCCTCCACTTGCGCGCTGGACCCGTGCCCCTCCTGGCTGGTTGCGAACAGCAGGGAGGTGACACGGAGCTGGATCCAGATGATTGTTACTGCCTCTCTTCGGGAGGGGTCCTTCCCGCCCCTCTTAAAGGCGGCGGTGGTGAGACCCCTCCTGAAGAAGCCGTGTCTGGATCCAGCCATTCTAAATAACTACCGTCCAGTCTCCAACCTCCCCTTTGTTGGGAAGGTTGTTGAGAAAGTGGTGGCCTCTCAGCTCCGGCGGTCCTTGGATGAAACCGATTATCTAGATTCCTTTCAGTCTGGATTCAGACCTGGCTACAGCACAGAAACTGCTTTGGTCGCGCTGACCGATGATCTCTGGAGAGCCAAGGATAGGGGTCATGCCTCCGTCCTAGTGCTCCTTGACCTCTCAGCGGCCTTCGGTACCATTGACCATGGTATCCTTCTGCGGCGGTTGTGGGAGGTGGGAGGCACCATTCTTCGGTGGTTTTCCTCCTACCTCTCGGACAGGTCGCAGTCGGTGTTGGTTGGAGGGCAGAGGTCGGCACGGGATAAAATACCACCAATACGCGGACGATACACAGCTGTATCTGTCCGCCCCTTGCCAACTCAGTGAAGCGGTTGACGTGATGTGTCAGTGCCTGGAAGCTGTTAGGGTCTGGATGGGTGTGAACAAGCTTGCACTCAATCCCGACAAGACCGAGTGGCTTGTGTTTTTCCCTCCCACTAATTGGCCTTGTGTTCCATCTCTCAGGCTGGGGGGTGAAATTATACACCCCTCAGACAGGGTTCGCAATTTGGGAGTCCTCCTGGATCCTCAGCTGACCTTGGAACACCATTTGTCAGCTGTGACCAGGGGGACATTTGCCCAGGTTCGCCTGGTCCACCAATTGCGGCCCTACCTGAACCGGGAGGCACTCAGAACAGTCACTCACGCCCTTGTGACCTCAAGACTGGACTACTGTAATGCGCTCTACATGGGGCAGCCCTTGAAGAACATTCAGAGACTTCAGCTTGTCCAGAATGCAGCAGAGCGAGCGATCGTGGGTGCACCTCGGTACACCCATGTTACACCTATCCTCCGCGAGCTGCACTGATTTTTGATTTTTATGATTTTATTGACATTTGTAGGCCGCCCTTTTCCCTGAGGGGACTCAGGGCGGCTCACATAAAATCGGGGAAGGGGAAATACAGACAATAACAAAGACACATATAATAAAAAACAGTAACCAACATGCATTCATCATTCGGGAGGGGCAACTATCTTCATCCCCAGGCCTGACGGGCTAGCCAGTTCTTCAAGGCTGTGCGGAAGGCCTGGACGGTGGTGAGGTGGTGAGGGCACGAATCTCCACGGGGAGTTCGTTCCAAAGGGTCGGGGCGACTACTGAGAAGGCCCTCCTCCTTGTAGTTGCCAGCCGACACTGGCTGGCCGATGGAATACGGAGGAGGCCCAATCTGTGTGATCTTATTGGTCGCAGGGAGGTAATTGGCAGAAGGCGGTCTCTCAAGTATCCAGACTGGCTGCCTATTGGACTCTGGGTGCGTTTCAAGGTGCTAGTCATTACTTTTAAAGCCCTACATGGTATCGGACCTGGGTACTTGAGAGACCGCCTCCTGCCAATTACCTCCCTACGACCAATTAGATCCCACAGATTAGGCCTCCTCCGGGTTCCATCAGCTAGCCAGTGTCGACGGTCGACCCCCCGGGGGAGGGCCTTCTCTGTGGCTGCTCCGGCCCTCTGGAACGATCTCCCCGTGGAGATTCGGACCCTCACCACCCTTCTGGCTTTCCACAAAGCCGTTAAGCAATAGCAGCAATAGCAATAGCAGTAGACTTATATACCGCTTCATAGGCCTTTCAGGCCTCTCTAAGCGGTTTACAGAGAGTCAGCATATTGCCCCCAACAATCTGGGTCCTCATTTTACCCACCTCGGAAGGATGGAAGGCTGAGTCAACCCTGAGCCGGTGAGATTTGAACCGCTGACCTGCTGATCTAGCAGTAGCCTGCAGTGCTGCTTTTAACCACTGCGCCACCTTGGCTCCTGGTTAAGACCTGGCTGTTCCAGCAGACCTGGGGCTGATGAGTTCCCAGCCCCACTCGAATTGGTGCACCTGTTGCAGAGTTTTAATATGTTTTTTGTAATTGTTCGTCTTGTTTGCTTTCATTGTATTTCCCCCCTTCCCTATGAGTTTGTTAGCTGCCCTGAGTCCCTTCTGGGAATAGGGCGGCATACAAGTTTAATAAACCATAACCAACCAACCATATTTCCATAGGAAGCAAATGATGTTAGCGCAACTTGCAGAAGATTTTATTACCGTATTTATCGGCGTATAACACGCACCGGCGTATAACACGCATCCCCCATTTTAACACAAAAATTTGAGTAAAATTTTTTTTCATTAAAAATAAATGACTTGGAAGCTCGGAACTTAATGTTGGATTAAAATTTATAACATTAGAACATGAATTATAACATTAACTCCTCTTAAAAGGCAAATATGAAATGAAAAAACACCTCTTTGAGCAAAAAGTTATTTCCATTTTCTTCCTTATATAATATTTTCTGTTTCAACATAAAGTGCCTTCCTTCCTTCCCTCCCTCCCATCCCTTTCTTTATGTTTTCTTCATGCTTTCTTTTCTTTTTCCTCTGCTCTTTTTAAATCCCCCCCCCTTCTTCTCCTCCTCTACATTTAGGTTGGATTAGTTTGTACAACGGTCATCAAACTTCTGAAGTAAAAATAAATAAATAAATCATATTTAAGAAGAAGAAGAAAAAGAAAAAGGAAGACGTTTTTAGTTAAGTCAAACGTTTTAATAAAAGTTTCATCTTTTAAGATTTGTCCAACACATCCAATTGTAACCTTAACAGTAAAGAATATCACCCCAGCTGCTAAAGGTTCAACCAGTCTGAGAACCATTGAAAAGACAACAGTGCAAAATCCAAAAGACACAACTTCCTCACCGCCATTGCTTTGGTACCAAATCTTTGAGGAAGGGGCTCCAGAAAGAAGGAGGAGGAGGAGGAGGAGGAGGGAACCAAAGAGAGGCTTTTACCGAGTCTGCGCCCCACAGCCAGGACCGTCCTTGCGCCTCCAGCCGCGTTTCTTCCCCGCAAAGCCCTTCGGGCAACCCGAGAGTTCCGCTTGACGCCAGAAGGGCTTTGCAGGAAGAAACGCGGCGTTTCTTGTGTGTGTGTGTGTGTGTGTCTGTCTGTCTCCGCCATCCCCAACCTCTACACCTTGCAGGACTGCTGCGCCTTTGAGAAGCCGGGGTGGGGGGGAGAGGGGGACGGGAACGACGCCTAACCCCCACCCACACAACCCGGTCCCCGGGAATGCCGCTCCCGCCGTTCAGAAACCGAGGGGGAGAAAAGTTCAAAAGCCGCCGGAGCCAGCTGGAAAAGGAGCGACTTTCCCCATTAGCCGGCGCCCTCCGCCAATCCGCAACGGCCTCGCAAATTAAAAACCGAAGGAAGGCGGCGAGCTCAGCCAAGCGCGGCCAGGCAGCCAGCGGCGCGCACCGGCTTCCCAGCGCAGGGAACTTCTCCGGCGGCTGGGGGGAGGCCGTCAAGCGGAACTCTCGGGTTGCCGAGAGTTCCGCTTGACGCCAGAAGGGCTTTGCAGGAAGAAACGCCGCGTTTCTTCCTGCAAAGCCCTTCGGGCAACCCGAGAGTTCCGCTTGACGGCCTCCCCCCAGCCGCCGGAGAAGTTCCCTGCGCTGGGAAGCCGGTGCGCGCCGCTGGCTGCCTGGCCGCGCTTGGCTGAGCTCGCCGCCTTCCTTCGGTTTTTAATTTGCGAGGCCGTTGCGGATTGGCGGAGGGCGCCGGCTAATGGGGAAAGTCGCTCCTTTTCCAGCTGGCTCCGGCGGCTTTTGAACTTTTCTCCCCCTCGGTTTCTGAACGGCGGGAGCGGCATTCCCGGGGACCGGGTTGTGTGGGTGGGGGTTAGGCGTCGTTCCCGTCCCCCTCTCCCCCCCACCCCGGCTTCTCAAAGGCGCAGCAGTCCTGCAAGGTGTAGAGGTTGGGGATGGCGGAGACAGACAGACACACACACACACACACACAAGAAACGCCGCGTTTCTTCCTGCAAAGCCCTTCTGGCGTCAAGCGGAACTCTCGGGTTGCCCGAATGGCTTTGCAGGAAGAAACGCGGCTGGAGGCGCCAGGACGGTCCTGGCTGTGGGGCGCAGACTCGGTAAAAGCTCTCTTTGGTTCCCTCCTTCTCCCCCTCCTTCCACAGTTTGTGTGACGCTGCCGCCAGGCTGAGATCGGCGTATAACACGCAGGCAGGGTTTAAGCTTCCAATTTTAGTTTTAAAACTGCGTGTTATACGCCGATAAATACGGTATATTTCTGAAAGAAATATTTCAGTCTATTTCCTTTATAGCCTAAAAATATGCTCTTCCTAAAACTTAATAGAAAACACAGTAAAAAAAGGTCAAACTGATGTATCATTTCCAAAATCTTAGCTAAAGCCACTGCAATTCCTCATACCACTCATATCCCTAAGTGTTGCTTCATTTATTCTTCTGGCCAAAGCAGCAAGGTTTTTTTTCCCCCCTTTGCCCTTTTAAAAGTGAAATCTCCCTTTTAAAAAAAAAAATCTGCATTGATACTCTCTTGCTTTTATTGAATAGAGTTCTACGAAACAATTTTATTCTTAAGTTTTTTATGTGAAATCATGAAAATGGTCATTTAGGGAATCTTAAAATGGGCAATATATTTATTTCGGGTTTTTGTTGCTATAGTCTTGCAGCAGAATCAATTTCCAATTAAGGTCAGCACACAGGATAATAATGAGCCACGTTGCTCTCAGTTGAATCTTTACTTCATTGCAAGTGGAGAGGCAGTAACAATGAAGCAGGACTCACAGTGATGACCAAAATTACATTGAGTTAGCCAAGTCAGTGTGGATGAATGTCTTTTCTCCCATGCCTAAAGAGAAAGCAAACATCTTTTTTAGAATAACAGTTGGAAGGGACCTTGGAGGTCTTCTAGTCCACCCCCTTGCTTAGGCAAGAAATCCTACAACACTTCAATCAAATTGTTATCAAATATCTTCTTAAAAACTTCCAGTGTTGGAGCATTTACAACGTCTGGAGGCAAGTTGTTTCACTGATAATTGTTCTAACTATCAGGAAATTTCCCCTTAGTTCTAAGTTGCTTCTCTCCTTGATTAGTTTCCACCCATTTCTTCTTGTCCTGCCCTCAGGTGCTTTGGAGAATAGCTTGACTCCCTCTTCTTTGTGGCAGCCCTTTAGATATTGGAACAGTGCTATCATATCTCCCCTAGTCCTTCTTTTCATTAAACTAGACATACCCAGTTCCTGCAACCATTCTTCATATGTTTTAGTCTCCAGTCCCCTAATCATCTTTGTTGCTCTTCTCTGCACTCTGTCTAGAGTCTCCACATCTTTTCTACATTGTGGCGACCAAAACTGAATGTAGTATTCCAAGTGTGACCTTATCAAGGCATTATAAAGTGGTATTAACACTTCACATGATCTTGATTCTATCCCTCTGTTTATGCAGCCTAGAACTGTGTTGGCTTTTTTGGCAGCTGCAGCACACTGCAGTCTTCAGCTCTTAAAAACCTATAAGGATTATAGGAGCAGTCTCTGGCATTGTAAAACCCCTGAACTACATCTCCTGTCATCGTTCCCCATTGTGACTGGTACCTGATCCAAAAGATGCTTTTCTCCACTCCATATTCTTAGCAAGGAGAATTTTAGCATGTTGCTTGACGTCTTATGGAGACAATGGAAGATGTAACCATAAATTGATGCCTGTTTAACAACTGGTACAGTCCAGGATGTGACTCTTAAGAGACAGGCTATCAGTCCTAAATTTCTGCTTCTGGAGAAGATCTCAAGAAGCAAAGCTAGCTTACCAGATGTGTTTATTTAAATTATAGCAAGTGAAATTGCTATAGAGAAATTGACTAGAGGGAAAAAAGGTGTGGGAAGTGGGCAGGAGGCCAATTTAAATCATTGATTTATATTGAAAATTTCCATTTTTTACTTAGGTACCTACTAAATAAAATACCTACTAATGGTTGCTATAACCATAAAAAATATTGAATAATAATTAAGGTGCTGACTGTGAGGCAGTTGCAGAGCATAGGTAATTACAACACATAAAACAGAAATAACTGATCGATCTCTGGCCCCAGTATTAAACAAGAATATAAATTCATGAACTATTATGCTATTTCCTGACTGACAAATAGTTTCTTTCATAAAGAGCAGCAGGTAAAAGCTTTCCAAAGAGCAATAGTTACAATAAGACCAGGCAGCATAGCTATTTTTTCCCAAAGATATGGACTTGGAAAGCCAAATCTTGTTGAAAATAAAGTGAAACATTTTCTTTTAAGTCTTTGTTGTTCTGATTTATAATGTTAAATCTCTACCCCAGAATTGGCATGTATGTATTATTATTACAAATCACGTTTACAGATTTCTAGTGTTATTTAGAGTTGCACATTGGTATGATGTGGTTTACCTGTGGCTTCTGTGAAGCAGGTTCATGTGGCTTAAACTGAGTCCCATTTTCAGTCCTACAGCTCAATTTCAAAGCCTGTACTGTTTTTAGAAGCCACTCTGATTTCGCTCAAAGTTAACTTTAACTTTATTATGGATGAATCATAGGCAGTAAGTACCAAATCAAGGGTAAGTGGATACTCAATTTGATCACACTGACTGATGAAGCCACCTCTCCCCAACGCATTTTAGGATAATTTGGAAGGACAGATAGCAGTGGTACAAGAGAGGGGTGAAATCCAGCTCCAGGGGTGAAATCCAGCAGGTTCTTACAGGTTCTGGAGAACCAGTAGCGGAAATTTTGATGTAGTTCAGAGAACCACCTCTGGCTGGCCCAAGAGTGCCACAAAGAAGAGAGACTCAAACTGTTTTCCAGGGCACCTGAGAGTAGAACAAGAAGCAATGCATGGAAACTAATCAAGGAGAGAAGCAACTTGGAACTGAGGAGAAATTTCCTGACAGTTAGAACGATTAATCAGTGGAACAGCTTGCCTCCAGAAGTTGTGAATGCCCCAACACTAGAAGGCTTTAAGAAGATGTTGGATAGCCATTTGTCTGAAACGGTATAGGGTTTCCTGTCTAGGCAGGAGATTGGACTAGAAGACCTCCAAGGTCCCTTCCAACTCTGCTATTGTATTATTGTATTATTGTATATTGTATAAGAGTGGGGTCAGAATGAGGATTTTGCAATATCCTTCCCCCAGGAGAGGGGAGGGAATGGAAATTTTGCAGTATCCTTCCCCTGAAGTGGGGAAGGAATTGGGATTTTACAGTATCTTTCCCCTGCCATGCCCACCAAGCCAGGCCCACTGAACCGGTAGTAAAAAAATTGAATTTCACCACTGGAGACTCCCAATGGATGAAGTGTCAGAGGAAATAACTTAGGAAGTCCCTGTCCTAATTGAGTAGTGGGTAAATCGGACAAGATACACATCTAGATGAACTTTCTTGTGAGGCTACATTAACAGAATTGTACAAGTCTGAAGGTACAGCGTTTCCACCTCTACCTTTAATGGCTGAGTCTTTTAAGGTGGGTCCTCTCTAAGTTTCTTCCCTTGACTGTTAATCTATTGGGGGCACCTCCCCCTCTTATCTAATTATTTTCTAAGTAGCGGTTGGTTGGTTGGTTGCTTGCTTAAATTTATTTGCCCCCTTTTGCTTTAGGGCTACTCTGGGCAGCTTGCAACAATAAAACAGGGGAAACATTATTAAAAATATAAACATAACAATAGCAAAGTAATACAATAATGGAAATAAATAATGGAGATACAATAATATGAAATGAAAGAATATGACATTAAAGAAGATGGGCAGAGGGGAGCAGAAAAAAGCAAGGGGGAAGTGGAGTCAGCTAATTAGTCCAGTAAACACCTTCAGTGATGTACTTCCCCATTAGGAATCCTGTTTCGGTTTCTATGCATCTTTGTCCTTCATCCTCCAAGGTTATCCACACATTCCAGTGCACTAAGCCAGTGCCTATTTGGCTTTAGTCTGAAGACAAGACTAAGGAATGAAGGACTGAAGAAAACATGTGCAGACTTGAACTCCAGCTTGTCTGGAGATAATATTCTCACCGTCTCTGCTTCTACCATATTACCAGTTCTTCTGGTCCTGATTTCAGAATCCCACCCCCTTCCCTGTATATATTAATATCTACATCTGCTCTTTATTGAAGTGGCTTGTGGAAAGAGTGTGGTTTAAGCTAAACAGGATTCGAATATCTATTCAAATAGATGACAACTTTACATTAACTTTTATTTGCAGAAACAGAAATACGTTGGCTTCAAAATATAGATTTAATCTCCTCAGAAATATATATATATATGATTGCAAGTGTGCCCTTTAACTCTTTTTTATTACAAATTCTCTTGAGCTACTTTCATCATAACCAGAAGACCAAATATGTGCAGTTTGATTTCTTAATTAGCTCATTCAAATAATTAGCAATCTGTATCATTTGAAAAACATCTAGAGAGGCACAAATCTACTCTGACTGCGCAAATACTGAATTCTCTTGTTAACTGGTTTTACTCCTCCAAGTAAAGTTTTGTTCCTATAATCAGCTATTGAGACTGTCTTTTCGGCTATCAATTAATTTTTACTTAGCTTCCATTCTATAAAGTATGAGTAAATATGATAAAAAGTATGAGTAAAATATGAGTAGAATTCTACTCATATTTGTCTTTAAATATACTTCTATTTTAAATATGGAGTGCTTGTTAATAAGGGGCTGCCAAGTATGACAGAATGAATGTCATGTATTTCTCAGTATGCAGAAGCAGTTGGAATCTAGCAAATATTCCTTATTCCGTTATCAAATGAACCTGATAGTGTATCTCAACTGAATTGAAATAATGCAATCTAAAACGAAACAGAGGAAAATCATGTGATGTAATAAAGGCTTCTCAAAGTATGTGAAGAGCATTTATTTCAGTCAGGAGTCCTGATATCCAAGGTTGGAGCCAAGGGGAGCTTTGAGTTTCTTGATGCGTTCAAGCCACTTAATTCCTTTCTACCAATTACAAACACAGCCAGTATATTTGAACAGAATCTCTTTCTATTGATATAAATCTGTCTGTCAAAATCCTCTGTGCCTTTCAGTAAGGCAGTTGCAGCATCCGAATTGTGATCTGTTCAGGGAGAGGCCCATACTAATCTCCCATGGGGGGTGGGGGCATGGGAGATTAGTATGGGCCTCTCCCTGAACAGATGCATAAATTAACATTTCATCAAGCTCTTAATGTTTGTCGTTTTTCCCCAGTGTCATTTTTCAGACATTCTGAATGCCAAAACCAGTGGTGTATTTTTTTTCTTGTTCGTCATGATCTGTGAATTGGGTTTCCCTCTTTAATAAAAACAACATTCTTTCCCACTCAACCCAGCAGGTAAATCAGAGGGAGGTTTTGCAGATTTTAAAATGGAAAAAGACTCATTATCTTAGTCATCTAGAAAATGCCCACTAGGGAATAATCTCTCTCTCTTAATGCCATAAAATACTCAAAGAAAGACTCTGCAGTACTTTTGACCACAAATTGTTCTCGTCTGTTGCTCCTCATTAACTGGTATTAAGGTGTTCTGGGCCACAGTGAAAGAATGTTTCTACCAGGAATGACTCTTCATCCACTCATCCTTGGTTAGTATCAGGATGAGGGCAAAATGGCCTTAATTATAAAGCATCCAAGACCAATAATCTTTTACATTGGGCCTTCAGGCCTGCCACATTTTCTACCGTGGGAAAATGGGAGGGGGGATTATATGGAGTATGGGAGATATATAGTCAAAATAACATTCTTTTCTCAGAGAGTCAAGGACGTCTTGCCCTGCACCTGGAGTGGTGTGACGGAGAGGCATCTCCAGTTGGGATGGTGCCTGATTGGACCATGTGATGGACATGTGGGTGCTGGGCAGGGACTTGGAGTTTCATTTGGGTGGGGAAAACCTGGAAACTTCCAGATTTGGGGGTTCCCAGATGTGCCAATATGTCGTCTCTAATAAATTGGAACTTTGAGGAAACTCGCGTCTCAGAGTCTTCTTTCGTTGGGGGCGTTACTTGGAATCCTGACACAGACTAAGAGCAGATAACAGCTTTGTCCTTTTAGGAAATCAAAACACAGAGAAGGGTCACCCTTTCCATATGGGGGAAATCTAAGTCTAATGTTATTAGTTGATATAAATAAAAAAGAATTATTACTCTTCAACCTTGCAAATGGGACATTCTCTGAATTTTTAGAATTAGACAGGACTTCACTTTGTGCTTTAAAAAAAAGAGTGAAAAAAACCATTTCATTCTTATAGTTTCACTTGTCACATACAGCTAATTGCTTTGCATCCCATTGCAAATTCCTTTCTCCTCTCAAACCTGATCAGCAGTCAAAACAGCTAGGCATGTTTTTTTCTATATGTTTAACACTTTAAGCATACGTATGTCCAGATGATGGTGCCATCTTAATTCGTTTGCAGCAGTCTATTCCTAATGTTACCTAACCTTGCTTAATTTAGCATTAAGGTTGGTTGCAATTTCCTTTCAGTCAGGTTGGCAGCTAGCTATTTTCTGAATTGTGAAACCTTTTCTCTTTTTCTTCCATTCCTTTCTGTTCCATCTAGAACAGTGGTTCTCAACCTGTGGGTCGGGACCCCTTTCTGTTCCATCTAGAACAGTGGTTCTCAACCTGTGAGTCGGGACCCCTTTCTGTTCCATCTAGAACAGTGGTTCTCAACCTGTGTGTAGGGACCCCTTTCTCTTCCATTGAGAACAGTGGTTCTCAACCTGTGGGTTGGGACCCCTTTGGGGATCGAACGACCCTTTCACAGGGGTCGCCTAAGACCATTGGAAAACACATATTTTCAAAAAAAATACGGAAAACATAAAATAATTTTATGGTTGGGGGTCACCACAACATGAGGAACTGTATTAAAGGATCGTGGCATTAGGAAGGTTGAGACCCACTGATCTAGAACCTTTGGCTTTAGATAGAGACATGCCTATAGTGCTTCATCCCCTTCTAGGTTTCAGCACATTTCTGGAGATCATCACCAACAAGTCTCTTCTGCAAGCTTCTCCAGAACTGTCCTTGAACTAACAACCGAGCAATGCAAACACTGCCTAATGCAATATATATAGGTTTACCAACCGCACAGGTTTTTTTCCTAAAATTGTATAAATACATTTTATTTATGAATAAATATAAGTATATTTTACCCCTTGAAGGAGGGCTGCTTCACATTCTCATCTGTTTCTTGATTTAAAAATGTGTTCAGAACGTGGTTACTGACTTCCCTGGCACTAATCACTTGTATTGAACTGAATGACTAGACACTCATGGGTATACGTAGACAAAATTATTTATTGTTCTCAGAATTCCTAGGATTTTCATTATACTTGGCTGAAAAGCGTATGCACTGTGTTACCACCATCCACCTATTAATGGTTGCAATACATTCATTTGCTAAGTACTAATAAAACATTGCGCTGAGTGCCACTTACAACTTTATACAAAGGTTGTAAACAGGATTATAAGCATTGTGGCTTGGGATGGACAAAAGAAGGAAATATGCTTTATTTCATGTGTATTAAAACACTGAGATATCTCCTTGCCTTCTTGAAATAACATTGTTACAGTTTTATTAGTTAATCGATAAGACGTAATACAGAATATGGTTATCAACATAATTGCACCCCTGAGAGCTGTGATTACCTTTGGATAACAGCCCGCATGGGAACTGCTTTATTCTCATTATGAGACAGTTTTATGGAAAGGAGGGAAACGGGCCTTTTTTCTGAAGAAAGATATAGCTGGCTATTTAAAATTAGCAGCCATTTCGATTGAGCTGATAAATTAACTTCTCCTTGTAGATGTCTCAAAGTCAGACAAACATCCTCCTCCCTGCCAATGTCTGTTCAATGACTGGGGAGGTGGCATATTTATATGCTTTAACTGTAAACATTTAAGTCACATTTCACTTAATGGGGATGCCTTGAGGATAATTAAATTGCAGAGATGAAGAGGATGTGCTGCAGCCAAATGAACAAAAGGACAGCAATACCCACTGCAACACTCTTGTTAATGCCTCACATTGCATGTGAAATCTTGAGTACATCCACAGTATCAGGCTGCAATTTATAATTTTTCTTTAATTATAGAACCAGCTAAAGCTTTTAGAGAGATTTAATTTAACAAAATAGATGATATACTTTAATGGAAATGACGAGGAGCTAGTGAAGCCACAAAATGTCTGATCAAGTTAAAAATCAAAGTTTTATAAGACACAGAAGGTGTTATTTTATAGATCCAACAATTATCCAAAGCAACAATGCAACCTATAAAATGTTTGTTCCAGCAAATGCCCTCTGTTACATACACTATACACTTATCGTGGCAAACAAGAGAGGAAAGAGAAATGAGCTGTCATGATACAATCCAAATGGTACCATTTATATAAATATTTGGGGGAGAGAGAGAGAGAGAGAAGGAGAAGAAAGAAAGAAAGAAAGAAAGAAAGAAAGAAAGAGGAAGAGGAAAGAAAAGAAACAGAAAGAGAAAAAGAAAGAAAGAAAGAAAGAAAGAAAGAAAGAAAGAAAGAAAGAAAGAAAGAAAGAAAGAAAGAAAGAAACAGAAAGAAAGAAAGAAAAAAAGTTAAAAGAAATTTTCTGATGCTACTGAGTTTTCAGCCATGGCATAATTCTGTCCCTCCAAGCCAGCAGGAAGACCCTGAATCAGAGCTCTTTTGAGATTGTAATTTACAGTAATTAAGTTCTTTAGACACAGGTTGTAAGACTACATGACATCTGCTTTAATGTTTCCAGTCTAATGCTATCTTAAACAATAAACTATGGACAGATGTTGGCTCACTGCAAATTCCAGACATGGTGTAATTACATCATTGAAATCAATGGCAATATTACAGAAATTGATTTTCAAGGAAATCTTTCTTTTTTCCTAAGCGTGTATATCAGACACTAGAGTTACAATCCTACAACCACTACCTTGGAATGACTATCATTATCTGTGCAGCTATACATTAAAAAAATCAGTTCAAAGTACACAAATGTAACCAAACATTATCTGTCTCATTCAGCCCAAAGATATTTTACCTACTGTATTGCATAGGTGATCTGAAGACATCTCTCATTTTTCCTGAAATCTGTCAAGCTTGGATTGAATCTCAGGCTTCATTCCATAGAAAAGGTTTCTTTCTTTGGATAATTAGGCAAAGCCTGTCAGAACTCACATTCTTATTAGGACAAAGCCGTTATCTGGGGATTTTTTACACAAGGCAGTGCAAAATTAAAAAGTTTTGCAGTTTTAAAGTAGGCAAGTAGAAATATAATACAGTATATCTAAAATGTATGGAGCATATGAGAATTATAATAAATAAGAGACATCATATATCTATGCTCACGCCCACATAAAAAAAAAACAGTAATATACAATGAATAATATTTACAAATGGAATAAAAGTAGTCTGTGAAAAGTACACTTAGGCCAAACACCACCATTTTCACAATTTCCCTGATGGCCAGAAGCATTATGGTAAGTGATAAAACAGGAAATGGAACAGCTTATTGCTTTAAGATACTTCTTTCAATTAATATCTGTGAAACATCGTGATCTGGGTCAAAAGGAATTTCTGTTCAACTGGAGCTCTAAGTTTGACAATAAATAAATAATAAAGGATATCAGGTGGTTTTACTACTATAATAGTCAATAGTTTTAAAATTGTATTATAAGGAAACAAGTAAACCACCTGTGTTTTGAGGATCTGAAACAAACAAAAGCTATTTCTGTTTCTTCCAGTTTGCAAAATAAGTATATTTATTTCTCAAACATTCTGCACGAACTATTTCGATCTGTTTTGCATATCTAATTTGTATTCGAGTTCCTAGTTTCTACTACTATGATTGATTGAACATGAACCTGATAAATTAATCCTTTTATAACAATAACATCAGTTGTAGGATTCAATTTTTTTAAATACCTTTTGTGGGCGTGGCTTGATGCACATGGCTTGGTGGGGGTGGCAGGGGAAGGATACTGTAAAGTCTCCATTTCCTCCCCACTCCAGGGGAAGGTTACTGCCGATCAGCTGGGACTCGGGAGGCAGAGAATAGATGGGGGTGGGGCCAGTCAGATGTGGTATTTATTGGTTTGCCAAAGTACTCAAAATTTCTGCTACTGGTTCTCCAGAACCTGCTGAATAGCACCTCTGAATAACATACTGAAGCATTTTCAGGAGCCACCTTTAAGGTGGTGCTATGTGCAAACATCAAACTGAGTGTTCAGTTAGGTATGAATGAATGAATGAATGAATGAATGAATGAATGAATGAATGAATGAATGAATGAATGTATGTATGTATGTATGTATGTACGTATGTATTTATTTATTTATTTATTTAGCCAATTCAGAGAACTTCCCATTTCATATATATCACCCTGTGTGGCTCACAAGCATAAAATCTATTTTAAAACCATCAGAAAATTCATAGCAGAGGTAGTCACATCCATCCATAAAACTCAATTCAGCTACTGCACAGCCTGTACCAGAATCCCCAAGTCCTTATGTCCATTGACAAAGCCAGGTTTTCAAGGCCTTGCCAAAAGCCAACAGAGTCTGGGCCAAGGTGATTGTATTATACTGTGGCCAATAGAGAGAGAATTCCTACACATCTGGAGGGGTGGAAGGTATAAAATACTGTTAGCCCTAGGTTTTCATTTTTACAGAATACAGTAATGGAATATAATAGAATTTAAATAAATACACATCAAAATTGTTACTTTAGCCTGGATTCCGCGAGAGAAAGATTGATGAGTGGAATCGTGTGTTTCGATCACTTTCTGATGATACATCTTATCAACCTAATGTTCCTAATATGGGGGGCATTTGCCCAGGTTCGCCTGGTGCACCAGTTGCGGCCCTACCTGAACCGGGAGGCCCTCACAACAGTCACTCGAGCCCTTGTGATCTCTAGGCTGGAATACTGCAATGTGCTCTACATGGGGCTGCCCTTGAAGAGCATCCGGCGACTTCAGCTAGTCCAAAATGCAGCCGCGTGAGTGATTGTGGGCGCACCACGGTTCGCCCACATAACACCGATCCTCCGTGAGCTGCGCTGGCTACCTGTTGATCTCCAGGTGCACTTCAAGGTCCTACTTACCATTCATAAAGCGCTCCATGGTAGTGGATCTGGCTATTTGAGAGACCGCCTTCTGCCGATTACCTCCCTCCGTCCCATCAGATCGCATAGAGTAGGCCTCCTCCGAATTCCATCCGCCAGTCAGTGCCGACTGGCGACTACGCGGAGGAGAGCCTTCTCAGTTGCAGCTCCGACGCTATGGAACAATCTCCCCGTGGAGATCCGCACCCTCACCACCGTCCAGGCCTTCCGCACAGCCCTCAAGATCTGGCTATCCCGTCAGGCCTGGGGATAAGACTTTACTCTCGCCCCTCCCGAATGTTGAATGAATGTTGGGTTTTTACTGCTAATTATTTTCACTCACATTTTCTTTTTGTGTTCTGTCCTGCACTCCCCCCCCCCTATTATTGTAAGCCGCCATGAGTCCCCTCAGGGAAAAGGGCGGCCTATAAATGCTTAATAAAATGAAAAAAAAAAATGAAGTTCTGTCCTGTCGGTAGGAACCCTTGAATTCTTTATTTTGAAAAGTGGTCAGGACTGGGAAGTAGATGTCAATCGATACCTCCAATCGATACCTTCCTTTCTGAATCCAGAAATATTATGGGAAGGTTAAGAAGCAATGTGGATATCCAGTGCTTAGGTGTGAAATGTCATTTTTGAGCTAAAGAAAAATAAGGATGAATACAGAGTCTCATACATCCTAAGAAAAATATCTAAAGCACTTGAATTCACCTAATGCCACGTTGAAGTATCCAGCTATATGGATGCCTCATGGAGTATACCAACCATCTGATGTAACATTTCAAAATCCATTATAAAATCAATTATTGGAAAAAATATGCAAGAGTTTCTGGAAAAATGTGCAGATTAATTCTAATTCTTTTTTTATTAATGCTAATTTTCTTTTACCATAAATAAATCGATTACATTTTTATCATCAACTTCCTATCACTAATGCCTTTTGTTTAGTAGCTTTGGGGCAGGTTCCATGACCTAAACAACTTTGAAAACCAGGATCTGAACCATGGATCTCTATAAATGGTGTGCTACAGTCATGTCAGAAATTACATTTCCCCTAGTTCTGGAATCAAGTCTTTCGGAATATGGAAAGTTAAAAATATAAACATTATAGGATGCAGCATCACCTCCCACATAATCTCCTTGTGAGTTCCAATCTAGAGTGGGCTGCTGGGGGTTTGCAGGGGTTTGAGAGAACCTCTAGCTAAGATTCTGTGCAGAGAACCGCTAAATCCCACTCCTGATTGTCCCCTCTCACCCCACCCTGCCCCACCCAGGAGTCCCCACGCAGCCCATTTTGGATGCAGGGCGTGCATGGAGGCTTGGGGTGTGTGTGTGAAAAATGGGCCTACCAGAAGTTCGGGAAGGCCGGAAATGGGCCTGTTTCTGGCCTTTCTTCCAGAGAGCCTCTGGAGCCTGGGGAGGCCGATTCGTGACCCGTCAAAACCGCGGTCCACAAAAGCGCGATCGATGAAAGCGCGCATTTGACGTCATCACAGCGCGATGAAAAAAATTAAAAATGGAAATAACAATAAAATTAAAGCAAGCCGATTCACATAAAGGTAAGGGTTAGGTTTAGGGTTAGGGTTAGGGTTAGGTTAAGGGTTAGGGTTAGGTTTAGAGCATTAGGGTTACGTCAAATTTTATGTTAAAGGTTAGCGTTAGGTTAAGGGTTAGATTTAGGGTTAGATTTAGGCTTAGGTTAAGGGTTAGGTTTAGGGTTAGGTTTGGGGGGGTTAGGGTAAGGTTTTCGCTTTATTTTTACATTTTTCCATCACAGCGCGATGTTTTCGTCGCGCTGTGATGACGTCAAATGCGCGCTTTCGTCGACCGCGATTTTGTCGTCCGCGGTTTTGTGGTGGAACCGGCCGATTTTGCCCTCCCAGAGGCTCAAGGAAAGCCTCCAGAGCCTGGGGAGGGCAAAAATGCCCCCCCACGGGGATGCAGGAGGATGACTAGGCCACGCCCACCATGGCCACGCCTACCTAAAAACCGGGCAGAAATAATTTTTGCTAACATTTTTGAAGCCCACTCCTTGTTCCAAATTGTTATTTTCTGTTATTTGGTTTGTAACTAATGCTGTGACACCTTCTCACATAAGGCTGTGAATATGTTCCCTATCATTAATTTAAAATGGTACTTCTTCTTATACCAAAAGAACACCTACCAGTAAGAGCCATTATTGTCTCAGAACTGCATAATCCAACTTTTTGAACAAATGAGGTGGTGTTGCACATTAAATGTGTTTAGTTAAGAGACTTTGGAGTCAACATTAACAGACTTTAATTTTACATGCAATGAAAATGCTGGTTCACTACACTCCCCCCCCCTCATTTTAGAATTGCTAGATAACAAACTTGCGAAACAAAGGAAACCAATTCTATCTATGTAGAAGAATAAATGAATATTGCTATCTTGTAATCCTTTCTCGAATATGTTTGTTCCAAAGGCACCAGAGATGAGAAGAGCAGCACATTCTATACTTCTTATCTTGGCTTTCAAGGGCAAAAATTGCAAATGAACCTGTGCTCAGAGTCAGCAGGTCGTGCTTTTTGTCCTCAACCAATCTACCGTAACAGCATCCTGTATGGTTTTGAATCGAACCAAGTAGATGATGTTACCTTTTTCAATAGGGAAAAAAAAATATTGCAATTGAAAGAATCTGTCTTTGGAATAAGCTAGCCATGTGTATCAAGGATTTACATATGTCTAAAAGCACAGTGTTCATTCTGACAGTTTTGCTTCACACCTGATTGTTAACCAGGATGACAATCACTATAGTCTCCATCTACTGTATGTGGAGGAGTTGGTCATTCTATTCGTAAAAGATTTGAACTCACCATAATCACTCTGCCCTTGTCATATAGATCCCTAAACATTTGGCCCAGTGGGCATTCTGGGAGTTTTGAAAGCATGCTAAAGGCATCGCCATAAAATGGCTATTATAATAGGCATAACATCACAAAAGCTCAATTTACTAGGAGACAAACTTCCTACAACCTCCTCCTATGTCAGTGATGGCGAACCTTTTCGGCACTGAGTACCCAAACCGGAACGCCTGCAGGCATGCGTGCACTGGAGCGCCAGAAACCCAAAACCCAGTTGGCTGGGGCGCATGACCTTGCTGGCCAGCTGGTCTTTGGGTTCCTGGCGCATGCATGCACGCTGGCCAGCTGATCTTCCTGCGCGCCAGAGCACTGGCTGGCCTTTGGGTTTCTGGAGCTCCAGTGTGCACAAAGACCAGCTGGCCAGTGCACATGCGCGCACCAGAAACCAAAAGAGCAGCTGGCGATGGCACGCATGCCCATAAAGAGAGCTTTGCGTGCCATCTCTGGCACACGTACCATAGGTTCGCCATCACAAAGTTATGTCAACTAGATTTCTTCTAGTACTTCAGCTTGCTTTTTTCAAGGGCACTTCCAAATAAAGCAGACAGCTCTCTTTGTTTTTGATTTCTGATGGTGTCTACAGAAGACAAAGTCCTCTAAGGGTGCTCTTTCAAAAGGCAACTGGATTTCCTTTGTTTTTCCTTGAAGATGTTTCACTTCTCATCCAAGAAGCTTCTTCAGTCCTCATCCAGCGAAACGTCTTCAAGGAAAAACAAAGAAAGTCCAGTTGCCTTTTGAAAAAGCAACTTTGGGACAACCATGACATAGACATGAAGGCCTCCAAAGCATTCTTAGAACTAAGTGAAGTGGGTGTTCTAATTTTTTAAAAACATCTTAAAAATTAAAAGAATGTGATACACAGAGCCAGTTAATGGGCATAACTTAGAAAAGAAGGAGAACAGCAAAGCAGTGTTGAGAAGCTGAAAAACCACAGTAGCCCCCAACTGGGCAGATGTTGGATTTCAATCTCATTTTTTCATAATGTAAATCACAATGACATATAAAAGCTCTCAATAAACTCAAATGTAGCAAGCTTTTGATGAAAGGTTTCCTGTTCTTTCCTGCTCTCTACAAATAAATCTCTATAAATAAATAAAATCCTATTTATAAATAGCTATTTCTAGCTTGGAATATATTTTGAATGTATACCAATTAAAATATATTCTCTTTAATCTAACTCCACATATGAATCTGGGAATTTGTAGTGATTGCCATCTATTCTGATCTCATACACTGGCTTGAAGAGAGAGATCAGTTAAGGACTAGCTGTATTCATTTCATATGGTCAATTATAAAGACATTGTTCAAAACATTAAACAGTGATTCGGCTAGCATTTAAGTCAGGAGGTAAGGAAAAATTATTGCTTCCAGCAATGTAGCTGCAGGCTAAGGATTTTTCTGATCTCCGTTTCTCTTTCAGCAAAATGTAGCTACTGTATAACAAGAGGCAGATTTAAAGACTATCAATACAATTAAACCTTACAGGCTATATCTCAACGTTTTATGATCGTGTGTGAAATGTTCATTGCTTCTGAAAAAAAAAGTAACATGCTTGAAACTGGAAATCCATGCAGCCATGCTGTCTTGCATTAGTCTGAGAGGTATCAAAAAGCTTTAAATCCTCTGGGTAATTCTTCTTTGCAAGAGTCATCTCCAAGTTTACAGTAGGGTAGAGTTTGAACATCTAACTTGAACTCAGCTAAGGAGCCAAGCAATGAAACAAAAAAAGAGTCATTTATAGAGAACTGGTTGTTCAGAATTTAATATCTTTTCTCTTTGTGATGATTCTATTAAATGACTGCTGAAATTCTCCCTTCTTTTGTATGATTGTTTCCTAGACAGCATCTCTTCCTCCCATCCCCCGATGTATCTACAACTTCCACTACATCAGCAGTCTTTCTCATTCTTGTTCTGTTGGACAATTAATATCTACTCCAAACAGAGGTGATGGGTGTTGTAGTTCAATATATACCGTGTTTCCCAGAAAATATGACCTGTCCTGAAACTAAGGCCTTGCCACATTTTTCGGGTGGCAAAAATATAAAAAAAACTCTTGAAAATAAGCTCCCTGGCCACGCCCCTCCAGCCAGGCAGAGCACCACTGACCTAGCGATATCCCGAAGGTGCCAAACTGCAGGAGCCAGGGGAGGGGGAGTCAAAGGCACTCACATTGCTTGCCACCTTCGGGATACCGTAGGTTGGTGAGTGGCGCTGTGCCCAGATGGAGCGGGGGGTTGCCGGGCGACTGCTCTCACGCGTCAGTAATCCAGAGTCTTCCAACAGCCAGCCCACAACCATACAGCGTAGTCCCGGAGTGGCCGCTGCTGGAAGACTTGGCAGCGGATCTCCGGAGTTTGGTAGCTGGTTATGCTCGGAGCTCAGTGGTGGCAGTGGCAGCGTAGCGCCAGCAGTGCCCATGACCTGCAGGGAGAGCTGGGCCAAGGCATGATGAGACTGGGACGCATGCGAGCTGGGGCGGAATAGGTGCTCGCACAACTTCCCTTTCCAGCTGGGCAGATGGCTACGCAGCTTAGCGCCTTTGGGATATTACTGGGTCGGTGAATGGTGTTCTGCCCGGCTGGAAAGGGGCGTTTCCGGACAGCTCTCTCATGAGTGTGGTCACCTCATGGCTGCTGTATTGCGCTGCTGTGACAGTGCAAGACAGCTATTTGCCCCTGAGGTTGTGCCCGGTTCTTTGGGTGCCCGCTCACAAGAGAGCAGCCACCCAGCAACCCCAAACCAATAAGCCCTCCCCCCGATAAGGCCCAAGAAAATAAGATCCT
Source organism: Thamnophis sirtalis (assembly GCF_051295495.1). NCBI lineage: Eukaryota > Metazoa > Chordata > Lepidosauria > Squamata > Natricidae > Thamnophis > Thamnophis sirtalis. Next base: position 30,374,525 of record NW_028261385.1, on the reverse strand, counting down.
GTCTTATTTTCGGGGAAACACGCTATATATAAAGCACTGCATAGGAAAAGACTCCAATCTAGATTAGGAACCGGAAGTGAAATCTGGAAGTGAAGTCCATGGACAAATTTAGACCCAGTTTAGAACTTTATGCAGACAGTAAAGAAGGAGACCTGAGGAAGATGTGCAGGAACTGTTACCTAGGCTAAAGAGACTGAAGCATGTTAAAGTCCAGAACAATGAAGATAATAGTTGGATGCGGCTCAGATATATACCTCCCTAATTCAACAAACCATACCAAGGAGGAAGAGGTACAACACAGTCAAACTTGCAAGACTTTGTTATTGGGCTTCAAAAATTTCAGCAAAGGGTTCTCTGCCTGGTTGCTGGGTGGGCATGGCCTAGTCAGCCTCCTGCATCACAGTGGAGGGGATTTCACCTTTCTCAGGCTCCGGAGGTGTTCCTTGAGCATCTGGGAGGGCGAAAACTTCCTCCCCCGGGCTCCGGAGGCCTTCTGGGAGGGGGAGCATTTTTCCTCCACCCCGAGCCTCAGCGCAAGCCCTGCATTTACCTCGCATCCAAAATGGGCTGCATGGAGACTCCTGGGAGGGGAGGGGTGGGAGGGGCCAGCCGGGGTGGGATTTGTAGGTTCTGCGAACAGGCCATAATGTTAGCTACGGGTTCACCTGAACCCGGGCGAACTCCTAAAAGCCCACCCATGATTATAACCAATCTCAATAAAAGTAAGGATAGCTTTCCTATGGAACAGATTTTCTGGAATGAACTATCTAGTGGGGCTGACATTTTGATAGTAGATATTGGCTATAGTGTCCCAGGCATCCAAATGTTTTTTTTTAATAAAAGAAAACAACTCTACCAACAGGAACATCTTAGTCTGAGATCATCAAAAGATTGTGATTTGGTACTTTTTATTTCTGATCCAAGATCAAAAATACGGGCAATGAATTACAAGAAAAGAATGCTAGGCTTGAAACCAAAACTTTGACACTTTAAGCTCCCTGCTTTCTAAAGAGGTAAACGCAAAATTCTGGGCTGAAAAGAATCAGATTTGGCTTGGACTTTAGGTTGTGTGTTCCAGTTGCTTGACCTGAGCTATTTAGAATCAACTTCGTATCTTCAAGGTTCCTGTTAAAATTCAAAGCACATCTGCTTATAATTCAAGTTTCTTGATTTGGTTTGAAGGCTAGCCTGCATCCTGTAAGTGATACATATCTAGACAATATGAGAGCTTAAATTATAACAGAATAACTTGAACATCCACTGGGTTTGTGTCTGAGGATCCACAATATTTAGAATTCAGAATCAGAATAGAGCTGGAAGGGACCTTGGAGGTCTTCTAGTCCAGCCCCCTGCTCAATATGGAGGGCACAATAACATGATTAAAAATTTGCCTCTTTTGCACATCTTTTGCACTTGCATGCTCACAGATATTGACCCTTCTTTGCAGATGTTGCTAGTTTGTAGCTATGCAATACATACCATGCCTGCATGTTTAAAAAACAATTTAACTTTTAATAACATAAATGGAGTTTGGTTATTTCTAGTAGAAGTGTAAGAAAGTATAAGATATATTACCTATTTGGTGATGTGTAAATACTGGATGTATGTCATACAAGGCTGACAAAGTGCTGATAGAGCACTTATTTTACTAGCTGGAAAAAATAAGCACGAGGAAAAAGAATTAATTCTCACAGCCCTTCAGAAAAGCGTCACCAATGTAGAACTGCAGAGGAAGCAGCATAATTCACCCAGAAACAAGGGGGATATTACTCAGCAGGTAGAATACAAAAGAGTCAAGGAATTATGCCAGATAAACAGTTTGTGAGGAAGCATAACAATAATTCACTCCTGGGGACAATTCTTTACAGAGCAATAGCCTGAAAGTCATACTCAATGTAGCTGAATTAAAATCAACTGTGCTACCCTTAAGATTAATCTTTAGAGGCAAGATGCAAGAGGACTAAATGGTTCTAGGGCACTAGACATATTGAACGTGAATTGTTTACTAATAGTAGACAATTATTTGGGGGAAAAATGAATTTATTAAACAGCCCTAGAGTGGCAGTACAGGAAGTTGCTATTTTTTTCCACTGCTTATGTAAAACTCTAGATGGTTTTGCCATCAACATTTTGCAGTAGGAAGGGCAACATGCAATACCCCAATCTTTTCTTGCAGCTTCCAAAGCTACTCAATCCACAGATGTCCAAACAGGTTTAACAGTTATAGGGGTGGGGTGGGGGGGACAACCCTCAACTCATTCCACCCCCAAACTCCTCAACCAAAAGTTCTCTATTCTGAATCTGAGGAAGATTAATTGCAATAAATTGATGGAATAATTTTCTAAGTAGGTTTATCCATGTTACTCAAATTAAATGCAGAATATTTAGTTTCTCAAGTAAATGATTGCTCAACTACTTTAGAAAGAAGATGTGACAAATTTATTTATTTATTTATTTAATTTTACCCATCTTACCACAGGATAACGTTGCATAGCAACTTTTTGTGCATGTATTTTCACTTACATATGTTTTAGAGTGTATTAGAGTATTACTCGCAATATTGTGCAGAGTTAAAAATAAACCTTAGACAAATGTAATGAGAATGATTGGATGAAGATCGAGGTCTTCTTGGGCTGAACTGAATTCCACAAAGTCTTGCTGGGATGGAGTCCCCTCTGCGAGCAACAAGATTTAGTCACAAGTAAGCCCTATCCTTAGGGACACAGTGGCTCAGTGGCTAAGACACTGAGCTTATTGATCAGAAAGGTCGGCAGTTCAGCAGTTTGAATCCCAAGTGCCACGTAATGGAGTGAGCTCCTGTTACTTGTCCTAGCTTCTGCCAACCTAGCAGTTCGAAAGCACGTAAATGCAAGTACCGCCCTCTAGAGTTGGGAACAACTAGCACATATGTGCAAAGGGAACCTTTACCTTTAAACCCTAACCTTGCATTTCATTCCACCAAAACTTGCATTTTACTGGGTGGGACATCATCACCCATCATATCGCCACAACCAACTTGCCATGACCAACTCGCACCAGGACAACTCGCTGCGGCACAAGAGTTACTCTTAAATCAACAAAATGGTGGAATAGAATCATTAGGAGATGGTGCTAGATTTCCGGAAGCACAGAGAGGAACCTGCCCCACTGTATATCAAGAGGGGCTGTGTGGGGAGGGTTTCCTCTTTTAAATTCTTGGGAGTGCTTATTAGTCAAGATCTCACCTGGAAAAACAACACATCCCTGGTGATTGGAAAGGCCCAACAGAGACTTCATTTCCTTAGAGTCCTGCAAAAAAATCAGGTAGAACAACGGCTGATAACCTCTTTCTATCAGTCCACCATAGAAAATGTCCTCACATATTGCATTACAGTATGGTATGCTGGTTTAACAGCTGTGGACAGGAAGGCACTACAGAGAGTGATCAATTCGGCACAAGAAACCATTGGTTGCCCTCTGACACCACTGGATGACATCACCAAATCTCGCTGCTTTAGCAGAGTAAGGAAGATACTCAGATATGATTCACACCCTGGTCAGTGTCTCTTTGCACTTCTACCATCAGGCAGAAGACAATCAAAGTATAGCCAGCCAAACAAACAGGTTTAAATAGTTTCTATCCTTGGGCTGACAGACTTTTAAATACAACCACAATCACTCCATGCACACGTGGAAATGTATGACTACTTTTTCTTTTGCTTCGGCTATAATTTTGCACCAGTGAAGCTAAAACCAATTTTGTTGCATTTATTTTGTACAATGACAATAAATACTATACTATTAAAGAAAGGATGCAAAAGGAGGGACAAAACGAAACGTGAATGGCAAAAATTAAAGTATTTTTTTTTAATTTTAAATAATTAAATAATTGTTAAATTGTCCCGCAGCAAGTTGGCATAGGCGAATTGTACCTTTCCTCCAGGAATACTACAAGCCCTTTCCAGGGCGTCTTCCGCTTTAAATAGTCCCACGTGCTCCCCGCCGCCTTCACGCTCCCTCCCTCCATCCAACGCTCCTGGCTCCGCCCATTTACCCGCTCCCCCGCCCTCCGGAGAGAATGCGGCTTGGGCTTACAGAGGTAGAAAAGGGTAGAGGTATTAAAAGGTAGCTCACTTCTTGGTTCAAGTTGCCGTTTTTCCCCCCCCATCCGGAAAAAGGGGGGGATGCTTATGGAAACGACGAGACATTTGTTTTCCTGATCTTCAGGCGCTTTCCCCCCCCTTTTTGCCCCAAAGGAGGGAGCTGCCAAATAAGGAGTTCAACGTGACGAGACTTGGGATTTAGAAAAAGTGGAGAAGGAGGGTTATTTGAGCACTATCTGAAGAGCTGCCTTTGTTAGTCAAAAGGAATTTTCACCGGGCTGTGCTGCCGCTCAGTTTCACTTAGCCACAATCGAGGCGACAAAAATGCCAGATAACCAAGAGACGGTCCGTTTCTTCAGCTCCCAGATTTTCGCAGCCACCACGGCTTGCTCTGGGAGGCTTCCCAGCAATCCAATCGCACCCCGACTATTTCTCTATTACAGAGGTCTTCAAACTTGGCAACTTTAAGCCTTGTGGACTTCAAGTCCCAGAATTCTCCAGCCAGTATAGCTGGCTGGAGAATTCTGGGACTTGAAGTCCATAAGGCTTAAAGTTGCCAAGTTTGGGGAGCCCTGTTCTATTATTTTCCATACTAATAGTATTACCATGAATACTAATGATTACTATGGGTACTCATAATAGCATTAGTATGCGTTTATGCCTGACGCACCACAAGTCTGATTTTGGGTGTGTGTGTGTGTGTGTCAGGTTTTCATCCTTCTCTGCTTGTCCCAGGAAAGCCCCGTTCCCTAAAAGGCAGAGAAGGCGGGGTTTCCTATCCGGAAAGGAATGACGTAATTCCTCTCCACGTCCGCTCGGGAATACCGGTGAAGGCGGGCTCCAGTCGGAAGTTGGCTTCCCATTACTTCCTGCTTCCGGTTGGCGGGTGAGCGAACCCTCGAGCCAAGATCTGAGTGGGGGAGTGGGTGGCTGAGAGGAGAGGGGGGGTCAGGCGTCCTGCATTGAGGGAGGGAGGGTGATCGCGCGCGCTACGTAAGGCCGAGCTTGGGGGGGGGGTCGTCGTCGTGCGTGCGCCAGATGCACCCGCGCCCCACCTTTGCTCTCTATTCGCTTGGGCGGTCCCGCTGAACTTTCCTCAGCTTGCCGTCCGAGGGGGTGGGCGGGGGAGACAGCTACTGGGCTTCCTGAGTCTCAGGCGACCTTCTGGTGCGCCTTGGTTAGGGTCGCCAATGTTTTGTGGTCCCATCCTACTGCCCTGCAGAAATTCAACAGGTGAAGTCCTCCGCACGCAGGCGCAGTACGGAGCAGAAATCCGTGAGGCAAACGCCCCGTAATTCCTTTGGGTCATTCCCAGCCCCGCCCAACTCGCGCGCATGCGTGTGTGTGTGTGGTTGTGGGGAAGACAGAGTAGTAGTATTTATTTTTATTTTATTTTTTTATTTTATTTATTTCTATTTTATTTATTTTGTCAAACGTATTAGACAACTATAAACATGCTTTTGAATACATGAAAACGCATACAAATAAAAAGGAACAGTAGGACAGGGACGATAGACACATTGGTGCGCTTATGCATGCCCCTCTTAGGAATGGAGTGAGGTTGGTGTAAGTAAGATGTGTTCCTCACCTGGATGGATATAAAATACAGGTTTGTCAAGAATTTCATTATCTTTTTTTTTTAACTGCGAGTACACCAGCCCACGTTAAAAATAAAATTCCGTTGCCTGCTCTCCAGAGAAAGTATGAAGGTGTGTGAAGAAAGACAAAGGTATTACGGCTGCATTCACGTAGCTGCTTGTAAATCCTTCTAAACTCTGGGAAGTGCTTCCCAAGAACCAGCCTTTCTGTTGCCGAAAAGACCTGGTTTCAGAATGAAAAAGAAAGCAGGGAATGATGGTTGTTCATGTCGCTCAGTAGGCACTAGATCAGGGGTCTCCAAAGTTGGCCCCTTTTAAGACTTGTGGACTTTGAGCTATACTGGCTGGGGAATTCTGGGAGTTAGTTCACAAGTCTCAAAGTGGCCAACTTTCGAGACCCCTGCACTAGATGCAGGGAGGCTGTGTCAGTGGTGTTTAATCTTGGCAACTTTTAAGACTCCAAAACTAGCACTATGGATATATATTAGAATTTTCTGATGGATAGAGATTACAGTGGGCACAGTGACTGATACAATGTAGGTTGGGAAGGTTGAGTTTTTTTGGAAGATTCATGGATTCTTTTTAAACTCTGGTTAGTTTTCAAGATTGATGTACAGCCTAAGGCTTTACCATCTTGAATGACAGGAAAGTATGCCACCACTTTTCAGTAATTGTGATCACTTTCTTAAGTGGCCTCAGACTAATTTTCCTACCCTACCTGACCCTTGACCTGCTTCTACTAGAACAATAGGAGTACCTACAATTTATTTGTAGTGAAAACAGTGATGACTGTAAAATAGGGGTATTAGTGGCTACTCCTACTTCTTCTTGTGTCATATCCATCATTGGACATTGGCAATCACGTTGACAATCCTATTTTTGTCAACAGCCGCATGAAAAAGTGCTGCTGAGTTTTGTCCAAACTAATCCATTAGGTTTTGAAGCCATGATGTTCTTCTGCCTGGACCTCATTTGCCTTCAATTTTTCCCTGGATGATTAAGTGAAGTATGCCATATTTTTCTGGGTGTTGCCTCACATGTCCAAAATATTCTAACCTTCACTTTTTAATGGCTTTGATGATTTCCCTTTGCTTTCCCAAGTGGCTTATCACCTCATTATTTGTGATATTGTCAGCCCAACTTATACGTATTACTCCTACTAGCTTTGGAAAATAGATTCAGTAGAATTTGAGCATAGATCTGAGAATTTTATATTAATTATTATTGCTACTTTTATGAATCTGAACAGAAATAAAGAGGTAGCAGGTATTTTTTTCTCCCAAATAAGAGGTATTAGATTTAGAATTTTAAAAAATGCTTATTTATAAGCTTTAATACAAAGTACATGAGATGAGAAAGAACATTTTAATAGTAGTCAATTTCCATTTTTAACAAATGGAAATTATTGGCTTTGCTTATCATCTCATAGTTTCAGCACAGATATATATGTCAAAGGCCATTTCACATGAAGATGTACCAGATATATAAATGACACAGAAGCTGTATTTTATTTAAATGGCAATATGATTGAGATAGAAATTAGAATTTCAAAAATCATTTTGCATGCAGCTTGATGTACCATAAACAAGTCTTAACATTTGGTTCAATTCACTGCCTTGATGCAGACTTGCTTATGCAAAAATCTATTTAGAATTGCTTTTAAATGTTATCCTCAAAAAAGGATAATGAAAAATAGTTGCTATAGTCCTTTTGTGCTAAATGATCATTTTATTAAGAAAATATGCAAACTTGCCTGAAGGGGAAATGTTTATTTTCCTGTTCCATTGGATCTGTTTTTTCTTTTCAATTTCCTTATTTTAATAGATGCCATTTATGAAAGATTTAGCAAATTACTATATTAATCAGTTCCACATTTTTAAGTAGTACTTAAAAATATTTTAGAATTTATCTGAAACTTAGCAACTGAATCTTTGATATGTTGACATACATAGCCTTTGACTTACAACAATTCATTTAGTGAACATTCAAAGTTACAACGGCACTGAAAAAAGTAACATGACCATTTTTTAATACTTATGATTGTTGTAGCATCTCCGTGGTCATATGATCAAAATTCAGATGCTTTGCTTAATAACTGTGGCAAGAAAGGTTGTAAAATGGGGCAAAACTCACTTAACAACTGTCTCACTCGGCAACAGAAATTTAGGGCTCAATTGTGGTTATATGTCAAGGACTACTCGTACAGTATGCAGTATTATTTAATACAACAATTTGAATTGTTTTGTATTACTGTACAACTTCTACAATCAAAAGCTGCTGCTTTAAATGTCTCAATGTTTTTTCTTGTAGTTTTTTATGACAACAATAGCCAGAGTTGCCGTGTTGCTACACTGGAGTTTCTTGACCTCTTGGGTAAGTTGTGACATCTTTTACATTGCTGGAAGAATTCTAAACATATTTCTAATGATGAAAATTATAATATACAGGATGTCAACTCACGAAGCATTCCTGACATGCTTTCAAGTTGCTATAGGCAGGGGAATGGGGAACTGAGCCTCGCAGCTGCAGCGAGGAAATTGCATCTAGTAGGCCTCCATGAAGCCTCCTGAAACCCAAAATGGGCTGTGCAGGAGGTGTACCACACACACCCTGCAGCCCATTAGGGTCTAGCAGGCCTCCCTGAAGCCTCCTGGGACCAAAAATGGGCCGCTGGAGGGGGGTGGTTTCACTGCCTCCGTGCATACTTGTGCAATACGCCCTCCCATGCACACGTGTCTCACATGCGCAGCAGATACCCAAAAATCAGCTGGCCAGTGGAAGGTGCATGCGCATGTGCGGTGGAGCTGAGCTGGGCGACAGCTCGCATGCTCACAGAGAGGCTTGTCATCACAGGTGTAGGGTTTTATGCTGGAGCAGGGGATTGGACTAGAAGACCTCTTCAAGGCCCCTTTCAATGCTGTTATTCTGAATTTCTTTCTGCATTATTCAGTAGGTATCTGTTTACTTTTCTGTGAAATAATAGTATTACTTTCTCTTTTTTAGGATTTTCCCCTATTAGGTAGCAAGAAGGATGTTTGAAAATATCAAATCTTGGGCTGAGTATATTGTGGAATGGGCTGCAAAAGATCCATATGGGTTCCTTACAACAGTGATCCTTGCTCTAACACCTCTATTCTTGGCAAGCGCGGTGCTATCATGGAAACTGGCAAAAATGATTGAAGCTAAGGAACGGGAACAAAAAAAGAAACAAAAACGCCAAGAAAACATTACAAAAGCTAAACGAATAAAGAAGGACTAAGACTTCAATTTCACTGGGCCGAATTTTTTTGGCAATGCACTGTTACTGTATGTGTACCTTTTTTTTGTTGTATCCTTACAGAAAGATGACAGATCTTTTTCCTGGAATAATGTATCCTTAATTTGTGCTATTAAACTTCTGTGGTAATGAACTTTAATTGCTTTTTTAAGAAGTCTCCTCCCGATTTTTTTTTCTAACCTGGGATATAAGCAAAATGTAAGTTTATAATACATGTGTAATAACTATATAGATACAAATTATTATTTCCATTAAAATCTGTCTTATAATTTTATATCATGGAAAATAATTGTTTAATAATTTTCATATAATTTTGTTGTATTGTAAAATTTTCCTACATTGTGAAGAATTCCAATTTCACACTGAAAACCAGTATTTTCATTATTCCTTGGCATAATGGTTTGTAAGAACCAGATTGTTTCAATTATACAATCCATGATAGCTTAAATTATCATTCAAAAGATTCTTCTTGTTAAATGTAACTGAGAGCAACCTTATCTACAAAATGTTTTTTTTGGGGGGGGGGGAAAGAACGTAAAATATGACTACTGGAATAGTCTGTGCATAAGCCATGGGTGTTGGATAATAGTTTCTCACTTGTGTTACATTATATTCTTGGTGGCTACGCTCTGAGGACAAAGCAATAGTGAATGAATGTAGGCAATCACTAAGTCTTTTAACAACCAGAATCAATGGTTACAAATGCCCTCACGTGTTTATTAGTTCAGCTAAAGACTGAAGGCAAATTTTAGGGAACCTTAGCCAGTTCAGGCCAAATGACAAGCATTATTCTCCCTGTAGCAAGCCCTGTGTAGCTGCTGTTACAAAGTTGCTACAGAGGCTTCTCATTCTAAATTATGGCTCCCTATTAAGTCAATACTTTGCCTTTGAAGGCAACAATTGATGCCTGGTGGGCAAATAATTAGCACCCTGAAATTTCTTTTATATATTTCTAGTCAATTCCTGTTTTCAACTCTTCAAAAACCAAAGCTTCTTAGGCTCATCTTTGAAAATCTTGTAACATTCTGAAGCCTATTTTTTTTACATTCAGTTAACTTATAACATAAAAGAGGTATCTAACCTATAACATTGGTTTGGTGAAATTATGACTACTAAACCAACATTGGTTTACTGGTATAAAAATAAAGTTAGGGATTATGTAGGATAGGAAGCTAATAACTCTACTAGTGACTGCATCTCCTGATGCAAAGGATGTCAAGCACAAATATGCATTTTAAACAAAATTATAGGACATTTAAATATGCTCATGATTGCACAGTTACTGATTTGTTAAGCTATGAAACATTAAATTTCTACTTTAAATAAACAATGTTTAAATTAGTTTTGTTAACTTGCACAAGTCCTGACATTTATTTACAATGGAAATTTTTAACTGTAATGTGTCCCGTCCTAATAATTATTTATTGTGTTTAGTGACATTTAGAACCTTGTCAAAATCTTATTAGACAAAATTAGCAAATAAATATAGCTTTTCATAAGCAACATTTTGGATCTCCTTCCATAAACAAATCATTTTTAATATGTTAGGAGAAGCTGCGAACTCTCATGAATGACTAAATTTCATTAAGCAGTTTGGAATATGAGAAGTTATAATAGTTTGACAGGTTTAAAGAGAATAACTGCATGCATAGCATTGCCATACACACCCTCTTAACATTAATTAACAGCTAGAATATATACAGTCATGTAATACACCATCTGTAATGATTATGGCAGCATTAAATTTTATTGAAGCATAACTTCACTGAAAACATTATCAAATGATTTAAGAGGCAAAAGAATTAGAGATGGGACATTTTATAAAAAGCAATTAAACATTTCCACAAGAAACGGCAGAATCTAAGCATTTTGAAAATGCTGCTAAGCTTTTAAGTATAACTTGGAATTTTTAAGGAAGTGTCTTCATTCATGTTGCTCATTAACCAAATGTTGCCTCTTTCCTGATGCTTTGCACAGAGGGGGGGGGGCTTTTATTTTTTACGGTCAGGAGGCATCCAGGCTCCAGGCTGAAATGTATTTGCTGTACTAACAGGATCTTCTGAGCGTTCAGGCTTTCTGTAGCTGGAAGCAGATGCATGTCCTGTAATCTGTGTTTGAAGTGGCCCTACATCAAGATCCTCTTTGGCCCGAAGGAGGCTGCTTTTTTCATCCAAATCTTCAACTTTAGCTTTCATTTCTTTTCTGTAGTTTCTATTCTGGATACATTCCTGGAGGGGAAAATGTAACACATTGAACTGACTGAAAGAAACAATGAATGCTAAGGAGATGCACTTTGCTTGAGTGCGTAGGTTGTGTTGCTTTCACTTTTCACAACAAGAGCTTGCCTCAATTCAGCAAGTAGCATTTTAAGAGGCCAGGAAAAGCATCCTCCAGTATAGGCAACTTCATCGAGATTCAACTTATTGGAGTATAGCAATAGCACTTAAACTTATATACTGCTACATGGTGCTTTGCAGACCTCTCTAAGCAGTTTATAGAGTCGGGAACGACTAGCACATATGTACGAAGGGAACCTTTACCTTAAGGATTCCTAAGTCGGTCCCCATCTAGGCCCTTAACAAAATCAGCAAGGTATCCTATATCCCATGTCTTCAAGTTACATTATTCTAATATATGCACCATGCAAAATCTATGTGGCAGTATATATAATGTACCAAAATGCTGCAATACTTTTTCAAAACATGGATTTAAAATATTGACTGCCCATCATTTAAATTTATAACTATGTATTTCTTTAAAAAGAGAATGGAAAAAGAATACAGAGCAAATGTATCAAGTAGTTTTACAAAGACATGCAACAAGATTATAATTTATTATCTGTGTATAATCAAAGGACTATTTGCCAAACGCAAGCTCAAAAGGAAACCAAATTCCCATATCAAAATGAAACTGAGATTGAACAATAATGAATCTCTATAATTACAATGTAATAAACCTACAGGGTCTCTAATGCTAGCTGAAAACAATTCAACTGACTTCAATTAACTTTCTAATTTTTCTAGCATTCAAAGGTCAGACCCACAAGGAGCACATATAAATTTAACAAAGCTCCTCCTCCCTAACATTTGGCCTCCAGGGGAAAAGATGGTACTGACCAGATATTACAGAGGAGCAGCACAGTAGCATAGCATGAGATTCTAGTTCATCTGTACAGCTTATATAATTATTTCCTATTTGTTTTCATGGGATGGATGGAAAATGCTGCAAGCTGGATTATTGGGAAAATTAGCTTGTAATGGCTGATGTTCCCCTAGCAAATAAACTTACCCAATTTACTGGTTCCGAGATACAGAGCATAATCACAGTATAAAACCCAATCCACATATCACACTTGGAAGCAGTATGGATTTGCCATTGTCAGTGCCTTCTTTCAAAAATATTGTTAACTTGCTCATCTAGCCTACAACCATGCCTCTTGGTCATCCATCCAAGTATTTATCAAGTCCAAACCTTCTTAGTTTTTCCCCTCATATTAACTAAGTGTTGCTATCTGCTGCAGAAATTACTTTTTATAGAAAAAAATTATACAACGTAAGGTGTAGTTGTTCCCTGACAAAACATGTCGCTATCTAGGATTGTACTCTCACCAGCATTACTGTCATAGCTTAGGACCGTGATGGCGAACCTATGGCACGCGTGGCACACGGAGCCATATTTGGTGCCACAAAAAACGGCCCCAACAGGCCAACCGGAACTTCAGAAATGATCTGTTTCCGGCTTCCGGAGGGCCTCCAAGAGGGCGGGGGGGCGGGGTTTTTCCCCCTCCCCAGGCTTCAGGAAAGCCTCCAGAGCCTCAGGAGGGGGTCACACATGCATGTGGGGGGGGGACACGTACATGTGTGAGATTGAGTGTGTGTGTGTGTGATAGTGCGCACGCGTGGAATTTTGGCAAGCAGTAAGACAAAGGTTCATCATCACTGGCTTCTGAGTTACTTTCACACAGAGCTGTCTTTTCCTGCTTTTTCTTCAGTGATGCCTGGAGAAATCCCAGTTCCCCTAACCCATGGTTCCCAATCAACATGGGAGGCAGCCATGGTAAGCTATTTCACCCTGCATTTCCCCATTGGTGAAATCTTACTGGAAATGGGAGTCACATTTGAGTGTTGCTTGGGTACAGAACACATCCATGTGTGCATATATATACCTTCCCCAAACATCTCTAAGCATAATTGCCCACAAACAGCCAAGCTTAGTTCCTTCTGAGATGAAATATGTTATAGATACCTTCAGAAATTCATACTGGTTTCAAAGACCATTTTAAACTGCCTGGGTTGTAAGTGTAGTGGAAGCTACATTAACATTCCTTGATTGTATGAAAGCTGGCAATTACTTTTTAATATAACTGCCCTATTGCAATAACAAGCAGCATGGTGGCCTGGCGGTGAAGATGCTTGTCTCTCACTTGGAAGGCTAAGAGTTCAATCCTAGTAATGACAGATGTTTCTCTTCCTATGAAAAAATATTTGCTGTGAACTCCAGATAGGTGTCAGGATCGGCATCTGATCAGTAAATGCTCAACATTATCCAGTCACCATGACTCTACCCCAAATAGGGATTATAAGGTCGTAAAAAGGGAGTTTGGGCTATTGCAATAATATGTACAGAATAATTATCTTGCAAAATACACAGAATGATATTTCTGATTTGGAAAAAGAGACATTAAGCAAGTCAACACAGTTCAAAGTGAGGAAGCATGAAATAAAGCAAATCAAGGAAAAAGATGACAGATGCATGCTGATGGCTTGTAGCAAGAACCTGAATATGAAAAAAAATCATATATGATATGATCATTGTTATACTGAAAATGGGTATTATAGAGGTGAAAAAGGTTGATCCAAATAAGGCACTTACAAGAAAAATTACAAACATCTGGGTCATTTTGATTAAATAATCAGGTAGTCAATGATGGTGGGAAAACACTAAAGACATGCTGAATTATATATAACCCCATTGGCTATATGAATAAAGTTTTTTTATTCTTATCTTTACAAGCAAGGACTAAACCACTGAACACTCAAGATGGATGAAGTCATTCTTCACATCAAACACTTTGAGTATAATGGATGTTTGTGACCAACTTAGCCAGCTTTAAAGGATGATACTGTATGAAAAATTCATGTGAGATAAGATTATTTGCATCTAATCAGGTATATATTGCACTTAATATCAAAAGCCATATGCCTCTGTATGGTGATTGCTGAACAATGTTACTGCCTTCCCATCATATTTTAAGCCTCCCAAAAGCAACTGATCAACAACTTTAAAAAGAAAAGGATTTGGCTTGCTTGTGTCTTGCAGAGCTTGTATATTCTTAAGTGATAATGCATTAGAAGACATTTTAATATGCCCACAAAAAAAAAGCATTTGCTCAGCAAACATTTGCCACCATGTTCCAATACCAGGTAAAAGGACTTAAGAGACAAAAGGACTCATCCAGATTTAATTTCAAAGTTAAAAGGCACTGAACATAGCTTATTTGTACCAAGAAAAAAACCTCTGATCTAGCATTGTATTAGATTGCAATATTTATTGGCAGCTTATTGCTTAGCATGTAGAAACTCAGACAATTATTATTTAATAAACAAATAGTTAAACAAACTGTAACAGTGTAATATTTGTGTCATTTCAAACAGTTTAGAAAGATAACACTAATAAGAAACAGAAGTTATATGCTCTAGGCACCATCTTAGAAAGGCACAATTTCTTCATTCCTCTGCCATTCTCATAGGTGATTCATTGGAATTAAGAAAATACGCCTGCTGTTTTAATTACAGAAAAATTAATAAAAAGCTTTTAATTGACTAATCTAGTCAATTAATCTATAAAAATGTTGCAGCCTACATTTAAGAAACAGAATATATAAACAGGCAACCATAAATAAAGTATGCGGGCAAAGTATGATTGAAAATATAATTCTTAAAGCATCCTGCAGTTGGATAATAGGAACTTAGAATTCAATGAAAATGAATCACCATGATTGGAGTGAGTTTCTCTCCTGCTATTCCTGAAAGAAATAATATTCTTACACTCAAATAAGGAAGATGAGCATACACTATGATAACTAAACATAATGTAATTTTCAATTTAATTATTCTCTTCTAGGGATGATGGTGGGGAGATAATAATTGAAACTTTATGCTTATTACTACTCAGTAAAGTACATTTTCCTTCCTTGACAAGAAGGCTGTCAAAACAAATAATTATGGAAATGCTCGAAATAGTTTGAAACAAGACAGGAGCTGTCACGAAAAGTTTCTTCTCTTTAACATTTCACCTTGTATCCAACTGTGCAATTCAAAAGCCACTTAGTTTTTATTACTGCAAAGCAAACACATAGCACATTAGAAATGAAAAATAGTTCTTTACCATACTTTTTATTTTTAACCATTTTCAGACCTCCCATACCAGCTAAGAAACACATTAATGAATTCAATTTCATATTAAAACCTATCTCCTCAGGATATTTCCATTTAAAAAAAACAGTGTTGGGGAAAATCAACAGAGTATTTTTACTCTAATAAGCTCAGTAGTCTTTAACTCACCTAGCTTAAAGTATTCCAATGAGGAAGCAGGGAGTCTAACTGAACATAACAGTCCAGCAGACTAACAGAGTTTAAGGCTCAAGATGCATGGAAAGAGAGGAACAAAGACATGAAAGAAGTCATTGGATGCAAAATCTTTTGCCTCTGTCCATTTCTCAACTCCAAATATTGTGTCTCTCCAAAAAGAAGGGCGGGTCTTATTTTCTTTTGACCACCAAAAAAACGGCTAGGCCTTTGTTTTTGGAGGGTTTTAATTATTGACTCACCTCATGGTGGTGGCACCGACAATCCCACCCAGCAGGAACCCGGTGCTGGCCCACTTCTTCTGCGGCCATTTGCCACCATTCACACGCATCGCCCCGGTCTCTGTTTTGCCTTCAGATGCCTGCCAGAAGGTATCTGCAGCCAATAACAGGGCTCAAATCGATACGGAGCATCTCTTATCGGCTGCATATGCCTTCCAGAAAGCCCTCTGCGGCCGCAGAAGGCAAGGCAGGTGTCGGGGTGTATGAGGCCTGGTAAGTAGGGCAGCTCCACACACACACCATCCCCATCCTAGCTTATTTTTTACCTGTGTGCCTCACCCCACCCCCTGCACCCCAGGGTGGGGTCTCAATTAGGGCTAATTTTGTGGGTGGGGCTTAATTTGATTGCATACGCTCAAAAACGTGATAGGGCTTCTTTTCAAGGTCTGTCGTCTTTTTGGAAAAACACGGTAATACCTCAAGCCACTGGTGATTTACAGGGATAACCTGAATTCTTGGCATTCCAGGGAAGTATTATGATGTTTGGTAGCACAGTCTGCCAGATGTTTAAGCTGGATATTTGGTGTTTTTATCCACTACTGAGTCCTTCCAAAGAACTTGGGATAGGGAAGTGTTGTTTTCAGGTGGTAAAGACAACCTCGCAGTATAGAAGTTGTTTCAAAATCTGTCTTTTGCAATAGTTTATTATTAGCATTAGATGGAGCCCATTTGATCAATTGTTTCTGAACCTTTTTTGAAAAAACATATCCAAAGAAAAAAGGGATGTGCTGTCCTAAAGTTAATAGCTCATGAAAAGATATTTTGTAACAGCCAGCCCAAATCTGACAATTTATTTATTTATTTATTTATTTATTTATTTATTTATTTATTTATTTATTTATTTATTTATTTATTTATTTATTTATTTGTCTTGTATGCCACCCACTCCCGGAGGACTCTGGGCGGCTCACAAAAGACAAGGGAAAGGGGGGGAACGAGACAAAGACAACATATTAAAAACAAAACCAACATTCACAATTTCCATGGAGGTAAATGCTTCTCAGCTCCCCCCAGCCTGCTGGAACAGCCAGGACTTGGTGGCTTTGCGGAAGGCCGGGAGGGTAGTAAGGGTCCGGATCTCAACAGGGAGCTCGTTCCAGAGGGCCGGAGCTGCAACAGAGAAGGCTCTCCCCCGGGGAGTCGCCAGCCGACATTGGCTGGCAGATGGAATCCGGAGGAGACCCAACCTGTGCGATCTAATTGGACAACCCTCTCAATGTGTTGGACAACTATTCCTACCTGTCCTACCTCTTACAGTCATTGTTTACGGGGACAGGACATGTTGGAAGCAGGAGACCAATAAATCTATTTTAGTTTTATGCTAAAGCACAGAAGAAAATTAAAATTGAACACATCTAATATTATTTTTTGAATTGTACTGAAATAGAATTATTACTGGTTGCACAAACTTTTTTTTTTTACAGTTTCCTCTTCTTTCTTTTAATTCTGCTGGGTTTTTTCTCTTTGGCTTTTCTTGATTTAATAGCATTGCTATTTTTAATGTGGCAGGTATCAGGAGAGAGACAGTATTGGGAAAAAGCCTGCAATTGTCACTACCAAAGCGTTCTTCAATTCAACCAAGTGTCACAATCACACTAAGCTATATTCACTCATCTTGTCTGCTGGCTTATTTTTGGCTTAGCATAATGTATGAACATTCATTCATTCATTCATTCATCCATTCTTTCTTTCTTTCATTCTAATTGTATTCTGCCAAGTCAACAGGCTCATCCCATTTTACAGCAATCCGATAAAAAGCATTCAGCCAATTAAAACATTCACAGTAAGCATCACTTACAATCAAAATTGCAACAAGAGTAGAATAACAACAATAGTAGTAAGAAAAAAATACCACAACAAAAGTGCATGATAAATAAATAAAACAGTTACATTTAAAATTCAAACATGCACACAATCAAGTAGTCATCACATGTTTACAGAAGAGCAGCATCTCAAGTAGCTTCTGAAACACTAACAGAAATGGCTTGAGTTTTAATAGCAAGGAAAGGCTTTCCCCTATTCCTAGTGGCGCAACCGAGAAAGCGCATCTCCTGGGCTCTCTTTTCCCTTTCCTTGCAAAAGTAACATACAAAATAACCAGAAGCTTCTAAGAACCTACCAGAAAGGCTATTTCTAATGGGTGAAGGCAATCCTGCATATACCTTAGCACCAAGCTGTATAGCACTTTATAGACCAGTTATTTTGAATTATACCTGGAAACCTGCTGGAAAATAATACAGGGCTCAAAGTGCAGTTGCAAAATTCTCTTGGAAGGTAATACCCACCAACAATTTACTACAACTGCAGTTTTCAGTCGTCTTCAGAGGCATCCAATGAGTTGAGTGCATACAGCAGTATGAAGAAGTGATTAGGGCATAAGTCACTGTTAGTGTAATGCGTAAGGAAAGCCACTACAGCTTGCTAGTAAGTAGATGTAATTTCATACAGCCAAGTATTTTAAAATATGTTGATGATGAAGCAACTTGAAGAATGCCAGATTTGGGAAGTATGCTGTAATGGATCCAGTACTCATCCATTAAGAGGGAGATTCTAATGTATTTTGGCGCCAACCTTTCCCATTCAAAACCTTTGCCACATTTATAGAGTTTTATTTTGTTGTTTCTTAGCCTGATTACATGGTAAATAGTTCTGTGGATTTTACTCCGCTAGTCGCTGCTGACAAGAGAGGGAGGTGCTCCTCTCTGTTTCAAGGCCATTGAGCCAGCGCTGTCCAAAGACATTTTTGTGGTCATGTGGCCAGCATAACGTCACAGATTGCTGTTACGTTCCCACCAAAGTGGTACCTATTTTTCTACTTGCATTTGCATGCTTTCTAACTGCTAGGCTGGCAGGAGGTGGGGTGAGAACGTTGCATGGCACTTAGGTCTCGAACCTGGGCTGCCGGATTTCCAGTCAACAAGCCCAACATCTTACATGGTACAGATATAGGATTGCAAAGATAGGAACAGAAGAGAGCAGGAAAAAAGGAATTTCTGTTTTGTCAATTCATAAAGTGATATTCCCAGGAAAACAGTGTTAAGTATAGTGGCAAGATTTGGGAATGACTCTGTTGTCGCAATAAGTGAGACAATAGAATAAAGGCTCAGTAAAATACAATAACTGACATTTCAAATTCTTTCCACATCTCCCAAAAAGTGGGATCCGAGGGGAGGATATTTTGTCACTTGGCTCAGTGAAAGATGAGGGCAGGGAGATTTGCTATAGAACAACTCCAACAAGAAATATGGTCCCAAGCCCCCCTCCCTTCAATAGCTGTCAAAGAGCATTTACTGTATCAGCAGGTGTTGTCAGAGGCTGTCTAATACAGAAACCAAATCAATCTATCTGGCAGCCATTTTAGGAAAAAAATGTCTTAATAATAATATCAAGATACAAATGGCCTGCCACACAGATTTACACATGCCTTAGAGAAGGAGGCAGGGAAAGGAATAGGTAATTTCTTTGAACTAGGTTCACCATTCAGATTTTAAGATCACGTATGCTTTAAATTCAGCAACAACCACCACACACACACACACATACACACTCTAACACACTTCCCCTATATTCCAGCCCCACCTTTCTCCACATTTTTTGGGACAAATGTATCTGGTAAAGAAGGAGCAGTGTTGCCGTTAGCTGCAAGATGAAAAAAGTGTCACTTAATTATTCCAGCCATTTCTCGCTTTAAGGGTCTTGAAGAAAAACCTGAGAAAATTCAGCAAAAATATCCACAGAATTATAGGCAGTACTAGAGGATCTTTTGGGGGCCCTCAAGAGACAGAGATAGGTATAAAAGCTAGGGAATTATCTTTATTGAGCCAGTTAAAAATTAACAACCACACTGGGATGATAGTAGAGGACAAAAGTTTGAGTGAAAGAGGCTGGACATTCAGCATGGGATACAATAAAAATAGAGGTTAAAACAATCAATACAGTGTATGTAATAACACACCTTACCTCAAGTGTAGGTGGATTGTTTCTTCTTTTCTTCATCCATGCTAAGAAAATTAAAAACAAAAAAATATTAAATATTTCTCATTCTTATATTTCCTTTGATACCTACTGTATATCAACAATATTTTATGAATTTATAAGCTCCCTTTCTGTATAACTTTAAAAAAAAAGTTACGTTATTTTTAACTTTTACAAGTACCGTATTTTTTGGAGTATAAGATGCACCTAGATTTTGGGGAGAAAAACAAAGGAAAAATATCTGCCTCTGCTTCCCAGCAATTTGCCTCCTTGCAACAAACAGTACAGACAATATACACTGTTTGTCGTGTTGTATTTCAGACTATACTTGTATGGATGCTGTTAAAATGTACTTTCTGGAAGTACAGTTATTCTTTGCTCTTTAAAAGAATAGCACTTTTTAAAACAATAGCACTGGGCCTCTTCAGATCAAGCATTTATTTTAAAAAGCTTCTTCATTTTGTTACCTTGTCTAGAATAATAAAGCAGTCTTTAAAAAAATAAGTCTAATAATTTGAAAATTCTATAGGCATTTATAGTTGTTGATTTACCTCCTTGCAGCAAACAGCCTGATTAGCACAAGAAAAAAAATCTGCCTCCCAGCAATTTGCCGTGTGTAGCAAACAACAAGTTTCACTTTCAATTTCTCCGGATCATCAGCTGTTAGAGGTTGCAGGAATTGCTATAGCTTATTGAAGCCACTGCAAGCCCCCCTTTGCTGCAAAGAGGTAAATTCCTGGGAGCAGAGGCCAAAGGGTGGGGGCTGGTGGGTGGGTGGGGCTACATTCGGTGTATAAGACGCACCCAAATTTTCACCCTCTTTTAGGGGGAAAAGGTGCATCTTATATACCGAAAAATATGATAATCCTTGATTTACGTCCACAATTATGACAGAATTTCCATTGCTAAGCAAGGTGGTTGATGAGATGTTGCTGATTTTACAATCTCTTATGCCATGGTTCTTAAGTGAATCATTGCAGTTGTTAAGTAAATCATGTGATTGTTATGCGAATTCAGCTTCCTCCCTTAACTTTGCTTGTTGGAAGCTGGCTGGAAAAGTCTCAAATCATCATTAAATTTGTTTGCCACCCATCTCAGGACAATCACGTGTCCCCAGAATGCAGCAACTCTCATAAATACATGCAAGTTATCAAGTGCTTGAAATTTGATGCTGTGTTGGTCGTAAGTGCGAGGGCAGCCATAAGTCACTTTTTTCACAGCTGTTGTATCTTCAAATGGTCACTAAATGAATGGTTGTAAATTGAGGACTACCTGTATCCAAAATTATGGGGAGGGAGGGGGAGGAATCAATAAACAATAACATAATTTCATTATCATCAGTGAATTTAGCACTAATTTTAAAACAGCTACAGAAGCAACATTATAAAGTCCTAAATTAAAAAAACAAACTTTAAAAAAAATCTAGAACAAATCAGTCGTTAGAAATATTCCATCAGAATATAACAAACGTTTTTTTCATTACCAAAAATTATAATCTTTCACCAACTTTACTATAGGTTTGGTGATAAGCAGCACTCAATATAAAATGTTCCACATGATAAAAAAAATTGGATCTAGGATAACAACATCAACAAAAAAAGAATCTGAGTTTGTTTCAAATTCCTCTTAGCTCTTTCTAACAGAAAAGTTAAAGCAGACTCTCCCAGCATAACCATTCAATTTTCTCACTCCTTTGTGGCAGGCAGTACTTGTCTTTAAAGCTAGAGAAATATAAATCTATTTTTTTTTACCTCTGAGAGCAAAAGGCATTGTTTCTTCTTTATAAGATTAACAGATAAACATCCTAGATAAGCTATCTCAGCTAGGACATCTGATGTGAGATAAGGAAGGCTATTACTAAAGAGGTAAAAAGTGGTGAAGTCTGTACTGGAGCTCTATTAACAGCAAAAAGACGAGCAGGAAAAATATATTTGGGTCTGTTCTATTAACTTTCTAGTGCTAAACTAGATTGCTAAACTGAGCTCTTCTACTCAAGATAACAGAACTGGACACTAATGGAAGGGATAAATCTGATTTATTCTGGAAAATATGCTTCAACTTTTAATTATACAAGAAGACAGTTATTCTCTGCTTTCCTAAGATTATGGTAAAAACTGATGTAAATGAATTTACTTATCAGATCATAATTATATCTAATGTAGTAAAACTAGTATTGGACTTTTAGACAGTTAGCTATTTCTTTTTATTAATCATAGTTTCCCAACATTTAACTATTCACATCCCCACCTCCTAACTCCACTTTGCTTTATTTTTACAGCCTTAAAATGTATTGATGAGTTTATCATTTTCATGATCATAATCGATTAGATTTATTATGGCCATGGGCTCCAAAATAATTATGTTCCTCTTGTATATCGTTTTAGTTCAACATTTGTATCCTGTCTTTGAGAGACAATTCAGCCTAGCAGTTAAGACACCAGGCTAGAAACCAGGAGACTAGGAATCCTAGTTCCACCTTAGGTATGAAAGCCAACCAGGTGACCTTTAAGTTCACCTAGCTGGCTTTCACACCCAAGTTCAACAACAACTTGGGCCAGTCACTGTTTCTCAGTCTGTGATGTGGGGCAACTCCTGTTGCAACCAATGGGTCAATATTTGGTTGATCTGAAAAAGAAGACCCTGAATTTGTGGGAAAATGCATACCCTGTTTTTTTTAAAAAAAATCATGCTTAGAATGCAGTATTGCAGGCTACTCTGCCAACTGCCAGGAGTTTGATCCTGACTGGCTCAAGGTTGATCAAGCCTTCCATCTTTCCGAGATCGGTAAAATGAGGAGCTAGATTGTTGAGGGCAATGTGCTGACTCTGTAAACTGCTTAGAGAGGGTTGTAAAGCACTGTGAAACAATATTTAAGTCTAAGTGCTATTGCTGTTATGAAATAAATGGAAGCATCTCTACATTAAACAATCATAAGTATTCAATAACAATATATTATAAAACAATTGTCTTCAGTATGATTTTAAGGTGGGCAGGGGATGTGCAAGCCAGATTTTTTTTTTTTTGCAGATCACTGAAAAATCTATGAATATGAGAAAATTTATTATATATTTAATTTAGATAAAATATATAATAAGGTAAATTATATGAATGAGGAAGTGAGAGACTGAATTTACCTAACAAAAGGGAGGTAAGAAACACATGAAAAGACAATGTGTGAAGATCCTTTCCTTCTTTTGTCTCTTATCGTGTGCTCTAGTGGACGAAAAGCTGATTGGTACAAAGAGATGATGTCATCTCCAACAAAGGAAGATGGGAGAACATAGCCTATTGCAAAGAATGAATCTTAGTTGAAATAAGTGAAAATAGTTGTGTACAAGAATGTATGGGAGGCCCATACCAGACCCAAAGTATCTCTGCTCACCCTGAAACAGAACACAGTACATCTTTGTATGCTGAATATTTTCATCTTTAATATTTTTCTATTTTTTTTGTATTAGAGATCAAGGTGCATTAATTGAAAGACTGAGTACTAGCTGAATAAATATCCTAATCAACAATGTATTTCTATCCTAGACTTTTTAAACCACGATGTCCAGTTGTAAATATATTAGGAAGCTGTTTTTTAAGTTGTTTTTTTTATAAAGCAATTCTAAAAAGTGACCATCATCTGCTTAAGAAGTGATGACATTGTTTAAAAAGGCCAGGACTGAAGCACCGAAGCAGATCTTTGCAAGAAAAATTAATATACATAATTGTCTTCCATTTTAAAACAAATATTAAAATTATTTTATTCATCCAAATTATTTTAATTTGTTCTGACTTAAAAATGCCAACCTGAATGAGATAGACTTGGGAGCTTATTTAAAAGAAAGCAAATAATTCAAAATAAACTCCTCCAATAAAATATTGTATCGTTCAGATCACTATTTTCTTTACTATCCCCAAGAAAAGAAAATAGTGATCTGTTTCCCAGCAGAAACTGTATTTCTGCTGGGAATGGGACAGTTAGACTGACGATTATCAGCATAAAATGTGATAATGAAATGATAAATAAATGGTTTTAATACTAGATTCACCACTAAAGCAATATTGATGCCTCTTTTTACTGTTGAATTCTCTAATATTAATTCACACATCTTTCACGATCAGCTACAAATGAATTTAAAAATGAATAATAATGCAATTTCATTATGACAAGAAGCTATCTCAGAGATTTCTTTGCTTCCTTATTCTTCAAAAACATAGTATCCCAATATATACTACTCAGTATATTCTAACTTGGCTACTATTGATTGATTATCTGTCATCAAGTCATTTTTTACTCCTAGCGACCACATAGATAAGATCTTCTCCATGATGGTTTATCCTTAACTTGTTCCTGCATGCATTCCAACGGTACTGATTGTGAAAGCTATTAGCCTATATAATCCACTAAAATAATAAATCTCTCCCTCCCCCCATGAATAAATCCTTTTATTGGAAGTTAGTAATTCTCAAAGAATTTCTGTTACAGCATATGAATTGCACAAGAAATCTCTACTTCAGTTTAGAAAAAAACCGATGAAATAAAAGCAGAGCCAATTTTAGTAATTGTTAGTAGAACTGTCCCTTGTTCTTCAAATTTTGAAACATAGCCAATGTGTCATCTGTTTTTAGAAAAAAAAAACTTTGTAAATTCTACCCTAACAAAACAAAGCACTTTTATGGAACTGCAGCCAAAATAGTTTCTAAGCGGAACAGTACCCTTCCACCCAAAATGAACAAAGAAAGTGTAGAAATGTATAGACAGAGTCCAATTTTGCAACATGCTCTTGCACAGTTTTGGAAATCCATTGTAGTTCAAATCATCTAATTAAACAGTTGCCTTTAATTGTAAAAATGGTATAGCATTATCTGCAACATATGCTCATGATAACACTACCATTTTCTAAGCAGAATGTAAGCAAGATAAACTGGTCATATCATATCTTGAGACCTTGGCATTCTTTCATTTCAGTGCTCATCTGCATTCTCATTAGTATGCATGAGATTTTCATTGAACTTTAAGACTCCTAGTGGCATATAGCGCATTGTAATAAGCGTAAAAGTGGGCATGTAAATTAAAACTCCCATTAATCACTAAATGTTACCCATTAAACAAAGAGGGACCAACTTGAACACACAGACTGTAAAATACAGCATGAAAAATACAAACACTGATGTCTCCAAAGA
Source organism: Thamnophis sirtalis (assembly GCF_051295495.1). Classification (NCBI taxonomy): domain Eukaryota; kingdom Metazoa; phylum Chordata; class Lepidosauria; order Squamata; family Natricidae; genus Thamnophis; species Thamnophis sirtalis. Next base: position 30,349,553 of record NW_028261385.1, on the reverse strand, counting down.
CACTGAAAGTGACTATATTTTTCACGAAGACTAACAATATGGAAAACGGAAATAGCACCTTCTAACTTCAGATACAATCAGTGTCCACTGAAAATTAAAAATCATAAAGGTTATGACCATTTTCTGCTCTGAAAAAATAATGCCTTGCATTTTGTCTTAAAATGAAACCTAGGCAAGTAAATATGGATGTTCCCTAGATATGAGTTCTGACAACCCCCCCCTCCTGTGAATCACCCAGACACAGGCTTGGTTGTTTGCCACTCTTTAATCACGGACTCCTTTGGCTGAAGGCCTGGACAAGACTCACATGCAAAAATAGTTGGCAGCAACCCAAAATCCAACAGGCACGGATAGAAGACAGACAGAGTTTTTCAATACTGTTTCAAACGGTTGTGTCCTGCAAATGTCCTCTCCCAACTTCTCCACTTATATACTCTCTTAAGAGGGGCCAAGACACAACCACCTGGGCTTAATTATCATCTCTGAGTCTGCCTCCGGAGCTGCTGCTTCCGTTTCTCCACCCTTCTTAATCTTGTGTCAGGGACAAACTGCCTTTGATCCTCCCCATGCTCCATGCCTCAGGCACCTCCTGGTGGCCAGCCAGCCTTTCTGGTCCTTGCTCTGAGTCTGAACCCTGCCCAGGGTCCTCCACATCTTCCCTGGCAGACTCATATGGTTCCTCGCTATCCGAGTCCATCAGCAGCTCAACCGGATCCTGCTGGGCCACAACTGATATGTAAGTAAAAGCAAATCTAATCCTCTGTTATTATGTTCCTGGTTTGAACAAGGAAAACTCATGTTCAAGATTCCAATGGGAGTTGGGAGTTTTGTGGGAAATCGGCAAAAATCATCAGCTTACTTTGATTTGAAAGGATTGGTAAGTAAAATATACCCAGATTTTATAACACAAAATATATCCACATTTTATAGCACATATACAATGGAAATACAATACAAAATAATAATAATCAATTGAAGTAAATATCCTATGCTAATTTCTATTCATCCCAAGCAGAAAGATGAATCATACCTTCTTTGAAGAATTCAGTACTGTAGTTGGCTATTATCTATCAAGAATGTCTTGAAATCGGTAAAACAGTTATAAGTGCTACTTCATAGAAAACCATGCTTTCTGTATCAAGTATCAAGTCTAACCTGTGAACTATTGAGATTCTTACTATTCTATGTTTCTTGTATTTTATTTTATGGTACGTTATATGTTATGACTTGTGGTTACAATACAACTATAAACTTAGTTATTAACTTAGTAATGGGAATCCTCTAGCCATGAATTAAATACTGCTTAAAAGGTCTGTAATAATTAAGCTTGAGAAAAGCTTTCCAAACTAATCAATTGAGAAGGGAGTGTTTGCAAATTTTTTGTTGGTGCATAGTGTGTCTGGACCAGATATAAAATATGTCCACACCTGAGTAGATTATTTCTTCAATTTACAGCTTGCTTTTCTGTTCATTAAATTCTCAAGATGCTTACTCCATTAAAGAAATGCACAAAAATTAAAAAGAGTTTCATCCTCAAACATGTGCAACTTCAGGTTCTTGTAATGTATGCTACAGTATATGCAAAAAGGCAAAATTCTGTAATGCATGTAAACTGTAATGGACGCTCCACATTAGCAAGAATGGAAAAAGATAAATTCCCACAGCTTCATATAGGGAAAAAATTAAAAACTGGAATAAATGTCTTCATTCATTGGAACTGATGTAGTGAAATAATGTTTTGAACACAAAGTTATATAAATGCTGCAGCATTTAAAACCCAACCTTCTTCTCTTATAGAGAAGAAGGCCTGCAATTTTTTTACATTACAATCTCTAAACGGAAACATTTAGCAGTTGAAATGTTAATTTAAAAAATCCAGTTAATGTTGCTCTTTGTGTTTAAGCACCTGGGTTCTTATCTGTTCTCTTTGCCACAAACAAAAATACATTGTACACCTTCTTTGCCTAAATGGATAACAAAACAAAGCACTTTGAAGTTCACATTCCCTAAAAGGAGCTGTGTTTAAAGAAAAGAAAAAAAGACTACAGCTTATTCATAACACTTTATTTCTATGCTCTTCACAAATCCTTTCAATTTAGTGCCTTGGTAAGGCCACACTTGGAATACTGCATTCAGTTTTGGTCACCACAATGTAAAAAAGATGTTGAGACTCTAGAAAGAATGCAGAGAAGAGCAACAAAGATGATTAGGGGACAGGAAGCTAAAACATATGAAGAACGGTTGCAGGAACTGGGTATGCCTAATGAAAAGAAGGACCAGGGATGACATGATAGCAGTGCTCCAATATCTCAGGGGCTGCCACAAAGAAGAGGGAGTCAAAGTTATTTTCCAAAGCACCTGAGGGTAGGACAAGAAGCAATGGGTGGAAACTAATAAGGAGAGAAGCAACCTCTAATTTCTAAGGAGAAATTTCCTGACATTTAGAACAATTAATCAATGGAACAACTTGACTCCAGAAGTTGTAAATGCTCCAACGCTGGAAGTTTTTAAGAAGATGTTGGATAACCATTTGTCTGAAATGGTGTAGGTTTCCTGCCTAAGCAGGAAGTTGGACTAGAAGACTTCCAAGATCCCTTCCGAGATCCCTCTGTTATTCTATTCTTAGTGCCGCAATAATCACAAAGGGAAGAAAATGCTATGGTAATTATAATAATGCTTAAGTAAAAAACCAAATGCAACTAAAAGTATATCTTGCCACACATGATTTATTTCCTAGGTAATAAGAATCTTAGATGTGCAAATTTATCCTAATCTTGCGAAAACCATATAAAAAGACGTTTAGCTTATATGCATAATTGTCAAGGCTCATTCGATCAAAACTGCTTTTCTTATTTCAAAATGCACTCAGAGTGGAGTCTTGCATTTTTCTATCCAACTTTCAGACATTATATTAACTTGCTCAGTTTCTTTTTTTTTAAAAAAAAAAGTCAATACTTTAGAATTGAGGTTTGAATCTAGGTTTATGTATCTAAATCTATGGATCAAGTTCACATCTATCTGCAAGTTTCATTTTTTGGGGGGAGGGGTGTATCTACTAAAATGGAACAGCACTGTACAAGAGGAAATGATGCCTGGACAAACTGAAGAGACAAAATGTCAAGAAAGACAAAATTGTGCCTTCTTAAGTATTCTTACATTAATAAGGGCGGGCTAGAAATGTTGTCTTGTCTCTCTTCTGTACAACTTGGGAGAGGTCAGGGTCAGCAAGTCATGCTTTTCCCCAACAATGCCAATGATGTCTTACCTTCCCATTCTGTTGGAATGGCTCCAGATTCATACTGATATTCTTCTAGATTGACAGCTTTCACAATTCTTCTCTCTTTAATGTTCTGACCTGTTTCAAGGAGGAGAAATTGTGGATAATTAAGAATGATTCCATAACTGATATAGAAATACTTTTATTATATTTTTCCAATAACTTGAGAATTGTAGTATGAAATAGTATATACATATACTATGTATATACACTGTATATGGTACAATGGTACCTGGATATTCAACGGCTTTGAAACTCACCAAATTTAGTATTCAGTGCATTTTTATGCAAAACTTTTGTCCAAGGTTGAGGAATTCAAGAAATTATATATTAGTTATAGATTACACTTTAAAATAATTTGATTCATAAGAATCAAATAAGTGTTCTACATATTAATAATTTATATATAGTAATTGCAGCAAGTTGGAGAACAACCCTGCTATATACAATAATAGAGGAATGAATTGTAAAGATGGCAGAATTAGCAGAAATGGCAAAACTGCCCTCCCTGGTCAGGGATAAAACAATAAGTACTTTTATATAAGACATAAAGAAATCTTTTATGGGTCTTTTACTGAAATAGGGAAAAAGTGAAATCATGATTTCTGGATTTGCTGATTGAAAAAAAGGTTGAATATAGGACATAAGGAATCTTTATATTGTAATCTTAAAGAGGGAAGAGGGATAATGCTTGTTAAAGCTTGTTTGTAGCTGCTGCAAAGATTAGAAGTTGCTTCTTTATCTTTTCTTTTTCTAACCAAAACAGACCATTTCCTTTATCTTCTTTTTCTAACTAACCTTATCATAAATAAAAATCCATGATTTACATAGATAAATATTAACATGTACACTATATTGCCAAAAGTATTCGCTCACAACTGCTTCTGATTATGTGGATGGGTGAGCGAATACTTTTGGCAATATAATGTATCTCTCTCTCTCTCTCTCTCATATATATATATATATATATATATATATATATATATATGTATGTATGTATGTATGTATGTATGTATGTATGTATGTATATGTATATGTATATGTATATGTATATGTATATGTATATGTATATGTATATGTATATGTATATGTATATGTATATATATGTTTTTTTATTTGTGCTGATAAATAAACTTTAAATATATATATACACACATATATGTGTGTGTGTATGTGTGTGTGTGTGCTTGGAAAGTTTGAAATTAAGGAAGTTATATTCTCTTAACAACTACAATATTATAACCATAATGCCTAATGCCTAATTAAAAAAAACACTTACATTTTCCCTTTTCCTCTATAGGAACAGTTTGTAAATGCTCCATTTAATATTTTAAAGCATGAATAAATCTATACAATTTGTTTTAATTTATTAATTGCTTTATTAGTATTAGAACATCAAAGTAATCTCCTTTTTTTGTTTACAGGTTTTAAATAAGCTTTTCCCCTGCTTCCCTGAAAACCAATTTCAGAGCTGAAAGGGAAAGAAAAGGCAGATGATGGGGGGGCGCTGGGTGGTGGGGAGAGAAGGGTTCCTATGAAGATGGCCTACTTTTGTGGGAGTATAACATTCATCTTCAAACGCAGGACATTACTATAAAATAAGATTATCTGTATGACAAATTCTCTATAATTACCTGCAAATGCTTCCTTTTTTTTCCTAAGGTGAGAACATTTCTGATTTGTGGCTGCATTTAGCATATCCTGCAGATGACTAAACATATATTTAGATATCAGCTCTAGATGGTTTTAGTTCAAATCAATTGGGGGGGGGGAATAATTCCTTTCTGGCTGCCTATATTTTTCATTTAATCCTGGTCAGTGTAAGACCTTATTACAAGTAATTTGTCATTATAACTCTGAAGAAAAATGCTAGCCTCACATTTTTTGTCATTTCCCCCCAACACTTCCCTTCAGGCTGCTACTGTTGATGGGCTTTATGGAAATATAAATTCAATCAGCAGCTGCAAATTTCATGAGACGTCCATCTTCATGCTGAATTTGTAACTGGGTGTCAAAACAATCTGTGAATTCCTCCCTGATGAAACACACATTGAATTGTAAATTTCTGCAATTTTCTCATGTTTGAATTTAAAGGGCACTAAAATAGAAGTAGCTCATAGAAAGCATCTATCAGTTTAAGACAGGTAATTTCTTTCATTACTTCTTCATAGCTTTCAAGGAGTTAAATCATAAGAACTGGTGAACGTGACAAAATTGAACTATATAATATTTTTAATGTATGCAGAAATAAAATAATACATTAAAAAAGCTTTCAAATAAGCTTTTTAATCTACCCTAGTTTCTTTCATTTTACGCAATCCTGCAACAATAACAGTTGAAGAATTAAAAGATTCAGTAACACGAACACGATCCAATATTTGGTTTTTTTTTAATTCTAGTAAAGATAATAATAGCAGCTATCTCTAGCCCCTTGATGTGAATTTTATTCTTATTATTACATATTGGTAAACTAAATTATACATAGTAGTTTAAATTGCTAAAAGAAAGGGACAATTGGCTCAATGTTGTAATTCAGACAGTTTTCTATTCATCTGCAGTTTTCTATACATTTTCTTACACTAGCTTATAAAAATGTGCAAGAGACACAGAATACTACATTAAGTGAAATATTTTATTTTATAAATGAATTTTCCTTTATAAAAATTCATGCCAAAATATTGTCCCATTTCTTTTTTCTCATTATTCTCTACTCCAACCACAGTGCATTCCTCTAAATGTAATTTCAATGACGTTACTTGATTCTCTCCTGCGTCATACCCCTGATTTTTCTTCACCCAAACCACCCATCTCTTGGTTTTTAACACAGGGTGGAATGCTGTTCTGATAGCTCCCAAGTGGCACACTCACACATCTCTCTCTCAGAAAATATCTGCAAATACTACTGTGTTATTTCATAGCATCAACAACTCAAATATAGAACCAGGCACATAAACCTTTCAAATTCTTTTGCTGTTTTCCATTCAGCAGAAGATTTCTTTTTAAGTTATCTTTATTTTTCAACTTGACCCTTTTTTTCACATTTTCTTCCTATGTGATAGCTCACTGTCCCTTTCTGTACCTTATCCCTAAAATTTCTTCCATGAAAATTGTATTGCTTTTTCTTATTGCTTCAAATTCCTCATTCAAATGTACCATTCTAACAGCTGTTGGAAGGAATGTCCATCTGGGTTCAGTTCCAAGTGGGGAGAAAGACACTGGAAACATGGAAACTGCTTGGAAAGATGGGTTTAATGGTGGACAGGACCACATGGTTTGAGATCCTGGGCAAAAAATAAAGCATATGGCTGAGAGAGAGAGATTTATACCCTCTTGCCCTGCCTTGGAGCTTCCTGTTCCTGTATAAGAAATGTATTCTGATTGGTTGTCAGACTCCCAGGGGGCCATGCAGGGGTAACTTTGTAGTGTAGTGTCTTGAGTCCGGGGTGAAATACTCTGAAGTCTGCTACTGGTTCACTTCGCGCACACATACTCACCACAGGCACCAAGAAGCCTTTTCTAAGTCTGTAAAGGTAAGTAGAACAGTAGGGGGTGGGGGGAACAGGTGTGCCTCGAGTCCAGTAGTGGGTTTCAAAATTTTTTAGAACCTCTTCTGTAGGTGTGGATTGCTTTGTGGGAGTGGCTTGCTGGCCATGTGACTGGGTGGGCGAGGCCAACTTGTAAAATGTGGTGAAACTCACTTAACAATGTTCTTGCTTAGCAACCAAAATGTTGGCTCAGAAACTCTGGCATTTGAAGCACGCAAGTCTTAAAGCTGTCAAGTTACAAGACCCTTGCACCCCAACCCTTTAGAAAAAAAACCCAGGGGTGTTCAAACTTGAGAGCTTTAAGACTTTAAGGTTTAAATAAGACTCTTAGAGGTGGGCGGGGCGATTGGTGAGCCAGCCAATCAGTGAGCGGCGGTGGGACAAGCGTGGTGGGAGGGAGCTGGAACCGGTTCTAAATGGCACGGTAGATTTGTGGAGCCTCTTCTATAGAAGAGGTTAGAATTGGCAGGAACCCACCCCTGCTCGAGTCTACTGAAAAATTTACTGCTTTTTCTTTTCTTTCAGCATCCAGTCACAGTAGATTCTATGTTAAATGTTAAATTTAATTGACCACTTTTCCTCTTTTTGCACACTATTTTTTTTGTCACTGAATGTATGCTTTTGTTTTGTTTCATTTTGTTTTACTGTTTTGTATTTTATTTTTTATGATAAAATAATATTAAAAATGAATAAATCCTTGAAATATTAAAAATCAAATCATATACATCCCACTGTCATACACCATAATTGTTGTATCTCAGCAACATAAAAGGGATGGCCTTGATATGAATTTATTAACATCTGTTGCATTACAATCCTGGGTTACAGATTGCATTAACACGAGAAGCCAAATATTTGACATTTTTTTCTGTTGTATTATCCAGTAATCAGCATATATAAAACATGTACACAATGATATCTCTCCCTCATTTCATCTCTTGATCAGAAAACATCTAATTTGGCAAAGATCATTTTTCAAACGTAACTGACCCAGGGGCAGGGAGGATAGCTTTTGTATAAACTGTATGCAGAAACATTTTGAGATAAGATGAAAACTATTTCCCTGTTTCCCTGAAAATAAGACCTCCCCAGATAATAAACTCAATCGGGTTTTTGAGCCATGCACTAAAATAAGCCTTTCCCCAAAAATATTGCAACATAGCAACAGCCATGAGGTGACCACGCTCACTGTCTCCTGCCCCTCGACAATAGTAGTAAGACCTCCCTGAAAATAAGACCAAGCACTTATTTCGGGGATCAAAAGAAAATAAGACCCTCTCTTATTTTGGGGGAAATACGGTAGTGATCATTGTAATCCAAGTATGATTTAGTGAAGAGAATGCCGATATAAGGGAAAACACGTATTATATTTATTAGGTGCCTTTCACCTAGTCATTATGTAAAGTTCTCTACATGGTTACTATCATAGAAGAACATGAAAGAGTAACAAGATGAAATTAAATACCGTATTTTTTAAACAAGACACTGAAATCCTTCTTGACTAATAAATTCAAGTGCTTTTTTTTCATTAAAATCTTTTTGGCCTTGCATGCCCCTTTATGGCACGATTTGCATACTCTTAGTCATCAATTCTAGTAAAAGAATGAAGTAGGTCGGAAGCTACAAAACACCTTTAATTTCTCTTCAGCTGCATTCTAATGTATTAAGAATCATGTAATAGAGAAAGATTCTCTAATAGTAAAAAGTGCTTTTTGGTCACGTCCTGTGTTAGAGCTGAATGATGATGTTAGAACAACACTAACTTATCCATTGAACCTACTGCCTGTATCACAAATCATCGTCCCTGCACTTGGTCACACATGCTCTGGTCATCTCATGTTTGGACTACCGCAATGCATTGTACATGGGGCTGCCCTGAACAGTATTCAGAATGCAGCCAGGAGGACAGTTCTAGAGGCTCATAGGGCCATGTAAGACTGCTGTTGCATAAACTGCACTTGTTGCTGGTCTGCTTTCAGGTCCAATTCAAAGATGTTATACACTTTACAGCCATTTATGGATGGGCTCAAGTTACCCAAGGAACCATATCACCCCAATGGGATTGGCCCACCCCACTCATTCCAGCAGGGACACGCTATGGACCCTGTTGCTCAAGGAATTCGTTAGGAAAGTCCAGGACAAGAGCCTTTTCTGCTGTGGCTCCCACTCTCAGGAACATCGTGTCCCCCCCCCCCCCGAGGGAGAGATCCAACCTTCTTGGCCTTCCAAGAAGGAACCTCAAACCCAGCTCTGCTGATTTGCCTGCAGCCCCATTGGGAGACTTCCATGTTAGAGACAATTATTGGACTGGGAAGAAGATCCCATTCCACCCCGTAGTATTCTGCTTTTTTAACTTGAATAAGTTCTGTGAATTTAATAATGTTTTTTGTTTTGTTCCTTTGTTTTTTATGTTTGTATGCTGACCAGAATCACTCGACAGTGAAATGGGTAGCACATAAAGGTAATGAAATAATTAAATAAAGTCCAACAGATGATCATCACAGTCAATTAATCGCATTAAATGAAACAAAGATGGTTTCAGAAAATGGGGTACTTTACCAAATCAGGAGAACAAAAAGCATAACAAATTCAAACAAGTTTAGATCTCTGTTTGTCTGTCTGTCTCATTGTCTGTCTCTTTGTCTGCCCCTCTCTGTATGGGTGCCTACCTATATATATAGAAAGAGATATAAAGGTTTCATTGTCCCGTCATGTCCAGCTCGAGGGTGTGGTGCTCATCTGTTTCTTGGCTGAGGGTTCATTCATTCATCATATATTCATTCATTTTAAATGCATTTAAAGATACTATTTATGCACTTATTGTAAATGCTCACTTGCAAAATAGAGACAAATAAATCATAAAACAAAAAATTAAAATAGATCACATAGGGAGGAACTTGACAGTTCATTATTTCTTTCCCAACTCAAATCAATATCAACACTTTCTTCAAGCTAAGCACACATCTTTTTTCTCCTCTTGAAACTGATGCAAGCCAGCCTTGTCTTATTTTATTTCTTTTTTTCTATCCAAGCTTTTGCCAATGCATTTTAATTTTGTTTTATAAGTCACTTTAATTAAAAAAAAATCTACTTGCTCATATCCTACAATTCAAGCTAATTTCCATATATCGTGAATATATGAGTACCTTATACTCAGTTTGCATGTAGACTTTATATAGAGAGTATAAGTTTATATTCAGAAATGCAGCTTTGTCATTTTCATTGGGCTCCTCTGGCCAAATTCAGGGTAAATGGCCATTGGCTTACCTGAAGGGTCGTTCTCGGTGCTCTGCAGGTGTCCAAGCAAGGGTTAAATTCTGTCCCACTGCCCAAGGACTGGATTGAAAATCTTTGGCCATGCCCTCTGGCTCCTTCCATCCTCAGTTTTTCAATGAAGACATGGTCCATCTGAGACGGATGTCCATCAGGCAAAGTATCCTCATATGGAAAAGCAGGACATCCTGAAAATAATACTTTAGGGTGGGGTTGGACACTCCTGCAGTGCACTGAGAACAACCCTTCAGGTAAGCCAATGGTCATTCTCCAGTGCACTGCTTGGAGTGTCCAAGCAAAGGACATGCCCAAGCAAAATGTCACTAGGGTGGGTGCCTCCAATGGGGTGCACAATCCACATCAAGATTCGGCAGAAACCACGCTCTGCAAGACACGTCTTCCGAAGGCAGCATCCGCAGAGGCGTATTTGTCAAGTTTGTAGTGCCTAACAAATAAGGATGGCATCGCCCAGGTTACGGCTTTGCAGATCTCCTCAATCAAGGCCTAGGTCGCCCTAGACCTACCCTGGTGTTCATAGGCAAGGGAAATACAAGTCTTGAGCCAGGACTGGTGGTGGAAGATGAAACCTTCCGCCAATGGCCACCGGTTGAAACGATACAAATAAGGCCTCCGAGCGTCGGAAGGAGGACGTACGCTTAATGCATCTCTTCAATGCTTTTCGCACATCGAGGGTATGCCAACGGCATTACCTAGGATGCAAGGGCCTTGGGCAAAAGTTTGGGAGAATGAGCTCCTGGGCCCTGTGAAAGTGGGAACTGATCTTCGGGATAAACGACGGGTCCAGCTGGAGAATGACCTTGTCTCTATGGATGAGGCACAAATCCTCCCTGACTGACAGGGCTGCCAGTTCAGACACCCTCCTCAACGAGGTAATGGTGACAAAGAAGGCCTGATAGAAGAAGAGCGGAGAGGTTCAAACAGTGGCTCTGATAAAGCCCTGAGAACAACAGCAAGGTCCCAGGACAGGTGCGATGGATCATCTGCGGCCGCAAGTTCGATGTGCCCTTAAGGAAGGCCCGTATGCTGGGGTGTCCCTGGCTGAACCCACTGACATTGCACAAAGTCCTTGAATAACTTAGGCATAGGCACCAGGTCTTGAACTTGGATGGTCTCATCAAACAACCCCTCCCCCACTGGGATCAGCAGGGTCTGTAGACTCCTGAGTAACGGTGGGGGTCACCTCCTGGTGAGTAATGACCTTTGCCTTATATAATATAGATTTAAATAAAGAAGGCTTGAACAGGCCGGTAAAGGTAGGCTTATCAGTTACCAAACCCTCATCCTCAGATAGATCTGGTTCAGCCAGATCCTCCCCCTCCGAGACTGATTCAGCACTAACCACAGAGGGTGGAGGCGAGAACGTCTTGGAGTCCTAGACTTGCTCTTGTGACCCTGGCCCGATTTTTCAGCACGTTCCTTAAGGCCCTGGGCAATGCCCTGGGATATCGCGGAATCAATCACCTCCCTCATTTCGGCTGAGAGAGATGGTCCCTGATCCTCCACTGGGCAGGTCCCCACCCCAGAAGTAGAACTTGAGGCTGGCCTACAGGGCACAGAAGGAGGGTGAGGGGGATCATCCTTCTCTTCTCCCCCTACCCCACAGTCAAATGAATCTGCACCCCCATCAATAGAAGGGGAAGAGGTCCTGGACCCTCCATAAGATTGGTCTGAGCAGAACTCTTGTGGTACTCCCCTGCAGAAGGATGGGGGAGGGCAGGTTGGGAAAGGCCCTGGCTCCCCAAAGACTCAGGTGGATCCGCACGATGGACTTGAGCCACCGTGATGGTTTACCTCTGCACCCTCTCAAATTGCCTCTCTAGGGCTTTTTGGCGCCTGGCATCCACTTTATCCTGTCTGGCCGCCTCCTTCCTGGAGTAAGGACACCTGCCAATCTCCCTTATAGCTTCCCTGGCTGCCCTTCTGCCTATCTACCCCAATGGAGGGCCCTTGTTCAGGAGCTTCGACAATGGAATATGTGTCCATGCTGCCCGAGATACCGACAGCCGAGCCTGAGGAAAACTTGGGCCTGGAGGCAGGTGTGATTCTGCCCATGGACTCACTCAGGCTGAGGCGCTGTGGTCAGGAGAAGGGGCAGGGCTCTGTTTGGCCGCAGACGGAACTTGCTACTGGCAGGGGAAAAGGGCCATGGAGGATGACAGCTGCCAAGGTCTCCGAATGCCCAAGCACCTGCTGCAGGGAGAAGAATGGCCACTCCTGGTCGATCCCTCGTTGGGCAGCTTCTGGAGTCGCAGGAAGTGCCTCCTGTATGCTGGATGGGCTGCCAAAGCTTTGGACACTCCTGCCAGTGAAGATCAACTGGGTGATGGCACCACGGAGGTGACGAGCCACCCGGGAGGCTGAGAAGCACGTCACTCTATCCAGAGCGAATCCGGCTTCTTAGGGCAAGGCAAACGATACTGCTACAGTAAGGAAGGCTACCTAACTGAAAAGGGAAGGTAAAATAATAAAAATCTAAGCTAAGGAAATATAGTAATTGAATTTCTATCAGCTAAGGCTGTTAAATACGTCCGATGGGCTTTGGACTGAATTAAAAAATTGAGGATGGAAGGAGCCAGAGGGCGTGGCCAAAGATTTTCAATCCAGTCCTTGGGCAGTGGGACAGAATTTAATCCTTGCTTGGACACTCCAAGCAGTGCACCGGAGAATGAAATGTTATTTTTTCCTGCTTGTACAGCAACATTTTTCATTTTGGTGGCATTACCTAGTCCAATATATCTTTCATTATGAAAAAAGATATACAGCCAGAAAGAAATAATAAATAGAAGCATGGTGCTTACATTACAAACTTTTCATTGAAACGCAAACTAATTAACTGTTTTATACTGTAATTTATTTCTGTAATTTCTTAAATCTGTTAAGCCTGGGACTGTCAGACACATATAAATGTCTTTTTGTTTATTAGGTTTCCACTTAATTCAAGAATCTTTGAAGATCCCTTTAAATTTCTTATGTAAGAGAGTTTGGAAAACACAGTACATCCTCAACACAGTAAAAATATGGTTTTTCTAATCATCATCTAGCTTTAAATTTAATTGTAAACCAAACACATTCCTTTTCTATCCACATCTTGACTACAGCAAAAATCATTGACTCTCTCTCTAAAGTGAACAGAAGAGAATATATTATGGTTGATTCAACATTACAGCAGCCTGTACATCTATAGATCCAAAACTAGTGAAAGAATCCATGGCAGTAGAACTATAACACACACACACACACACACACACACACCCCTAGCCAAGTACACTAAGATAGAGCAGTGTTTTTCAACCACTGTGCCGCGGCACACTAGTGTGCCGTGACATAGTGTAAGGTGTGCCGTGGGAAAATTACTTTATATATAGTCAATATAGGCACAGTTAAATTTTCTTAACATTTTCTAATGGTGGTGTGCCTCGTGATTTTTTTTCATGAAAAAAGTGTGCCTTTGCACAAAAAAGGTTGAAAAACACTGAGATAGAGGAATCCAGAATAATGGACCTCATCAACCTCTGCCTCACTATCTATTTTCAGTTTGATGGACAAATATACCAACAAATCAGAGAACAGCCCCATGGGATCATCACTCTCAGGGCTCATAGCAAAGACTGTAATGCAGCATCTAGAAACTACAGCATTCCCACGCATACAACCAAAAGTATAGATCCAGTATGTAGACAACACCTTTGTCATAATAAAAAAGGAACAACTGGAGAAAATACATGAAATAATCAACATCATTTTCAAATGTATAAAATTCACAAAGAAAGGAGAAAACCACACAGCATTACCATAGCACACATAAGGAATGCCTGGAAGCTTGGAATTCAGACAAATCAGCCATCAAGAGATACATAAAATATACAGTATTTATGCACAATTCAAGAGACAATAAAAAAGCTAAAAATGAAAAATAAACAAAAAACCACCACCACCTCCACCACCCAAATAAGCAGGGATTAACACAGACAAACCATCAAGCAGAAAACAATACCTTAATCAAGGAATTACCAAGGGGAAAACCACTCCCCTACCAACACTGGCAGGCTGAGCTACTGTATACAAAGTTTGATAATGAAACATCTGCAAACAACCAATCTCAAAGACCATGAAGGACTCCAGTCTCTCTCTGAAGTCTTCAATACTGCCTGAGTATGTGTACACAGTGACTACTAATACAGAAATTCTTTCTCCAGGGGACTTATCTCTGACAGATTAGAATTTCATTCACACACATTTTCTTGATTTCTCCTCCTATTTAACTTCTCCCACTCTAGTGCTTTGCTCAGGTTTCTAGAACCAGAGGCCATTGTCATCTTACGTCCCCTTTTAAACATCCACTAAAGCTTTTAGCGATGTTATGGTACAGTTCTGCTCAAATACACTGCAAGTCAAATCCTCCTGTCTAGAATACTGAAAAGCTTTTCCTTCTAAGCATGCATTCAGAATCTTGGCAATTACTCCTACCAGGCCTCTGCGAATCACAGGGAGCTGTGTTTCACATTGGATTATGTAAATATATATAGCCTATTGGCCTTAATTCCAGTATTGTACTCCCCCCACCAAAAAGTGAATGCTGGAGCTGGAATTACTTCCAACTTCCTGAAGCTTCTCCTTGAAGCTTGCTTGTGGGAAGCTGTCAGGGAGCATTAGAAATCAACCTACTTGCTCCCCCCATCGTTCCTGTCACTCTGTTCCCCCACCCACCCTTCCTCCCTTCCTGGAATTTCTGCTGGCTTCCCAATTTACTTTGCTTGTGGGAAACTTGCAGGGAAAAAGTCAATAGGGAAACCAGCAGGGAGTTGCCAAGTCCAAGGCCAGCAGACAAGTAAGTGGGAGAGAGAGAGCCAGAGGGTGTAGGTCAGAAAACATAGGTGGGGATGCATGAGAGATGTTGCATGGGTTGGGAAGGGTGTGTGAGTGACTCCTAGAAATGCTGTGCAGGTCGAGCAGGGTATGCTGGTGGGCAGCATAAATCAGCAAGGATGGCCAGACTACTGTGGCCCTCAGGTCAGGAATTTGGGGAAGGGGGGGCAGGCAGGGGTGGGTTTTAAATTTTTTTACTACCAGTTATGTGGGCGTGGCATATTTTATGGGCGTGGCTTGGCAAATGTATGTTTCAGATTGGAGATGGGAAATAAAATATGCTGTAACCCGAACTGCACCAAGCTGAATGCTTGAGAGCTGGAGGGTCCGAAGTGTGTGTAGTTTGGTTTGTTGCCTGTGAGCTCCCGGGGGGGGGGGGGAGGGGGAGACAGTAGCCAAGTGAGCAAGACAGCAATCTGCCCGCTGCCAAGCACCATGCTCATGAGTAAACATCTCACAAGTAAACTGCAGATTAGAGGCAGCCAGCACATCCTGGCATGCTCACTTGGCTGTTCACCCCCCCCCCTCCCGGGAGGTCACAGGCAGCAAACGAAGCTACTGCTTCCTGCCTCTGTGTATCAAGGAGGCAGGGATGCTTGATCCCACTTAGGAGGCGATGGTTGCAAAGCCTTGGGGCTCTCTGAGCAGCCCATGCTGCTTACCTGTGTGTAGGCCAGTGATGGGCAACCTTTTTGGCATGGTGTGTCAAAAATCGGCAAAAAATCGAGCATAACTCGCGTTGTGTGTCACTTCGACAAAAACATAATTTTGCGCAATTTATAGTTGCTGCTAATGGCGCTCACAGTTCCCGTTGGCACTCCGCTGTTCCCTGCTGTGGTGCGGTCGTAACCGACAGTCCCAGGAGTAGACTCTCTGTGCTGGCCTGACTGGAGAGAGGCGCGCACTGTTCCCGCGCTCCTCTCCTGCGGGTCCTCCCTCGCTGCGCTGATGACGTGTGTGCGCACGGCACGCATGCCTTACCAGCAGCCCCTGCGCTCAGAAAGGGGCGGCGGCGATACAGTAAGTGAGTGTGGGCGGGGGAGATCACACGTCCTGCCCCCCCCGTTCCTCCAGCACAGATTCTTTCATCCTCGGCGGCCGTGCAGGAGCCGAGGATGAATCGCATGAAATCCTGTGCGTGTCACCCCAAATGGCTACGCGTGTCAGCACTGACACGCGTGTCATAGGTTCGCCATCACTGGTGTAGGCACTAGAGGCAGTTGTGTGGATGCACACGGCGAAGACAAGACAGGGCGAGCATCAGAGCGAGCCAGTTCGGGAGCGTGGCCAGCCAGCCATCACTACCAGTTCGGTGACCCATGCCCAATTACCACTACCAGTTTTCCCGAACCGGCCCAAGCCGGGAGCAACCCACTTCTGGGGGCAGGTAAAGGTCAAGAATGATGCATGGGGGTCACAGGGGTGTGTGGGGGATGACACAGTGGTCATGATGCACGAGGGGGTGTGGGTGGGAAGGGGTGCTGGAAAGTGTACAAGACATGCTATGCAGGTCAGGGAAGGCACACGGGGAGTAGCGTGTCATGAGAAGGGTGCATGGTTGCTACACAGATCGGGGTAGGTACACAGGGGCTAGCATTGGTCAGGGAGAGTCCATGGAGGTGCACAAGACGTGTGTCATGAGTCAGGGAAAGCACACAGGGATTAGTACAGCATAGGGAAGGCAAGCAGGTGGCACAGGTTGGGAAAATGCATGGGGTGGTGGTGGCATGGATTGGAAGTGCGTGTAAGAGTTTCTTTTTCCAAGTTCCTCTCCTCTCCCCTTCCCTTTCCAGTAGGCAGGTAAGTGCTCAATCTCAAAGTGCTTGTTATTTTCAAAGGTTTTATATCTCAATCATCTTTAACAATACATTACTCCTCCACTCTGAGCAATTCTAAAGATCAGCATTGTATCTTTCCTTTTCCCTATCTTTATTGAATTATCTTGAACAAAAGGCACAATGAAGGCAACAGAAGGGCTGTCAATATTCTTTACATTATTTTGCACATTTGGTTTATGACAGCATTTACCAGGTGAATGGCTTCATTATACTGTATACCTTCCTGTGTGAATCAGAATCACACAGTTCTATTGTCAATCTATTAAGTAAAAAGGTTTTCCCATTTGAAATATCCTATATATCATTTTATTTAGTGTCCTCTAACATAATTTTAAAGATGCTGATATTGTTTCCATTGTATTAATTTTACTGCCTACTTTTGTTTACTTTGTTTATTGCTATAAGCCATCTTGAATACTTACATAAGCAGAAAGCAGAAAATAGTAATTCTAACACTGTATGATCCTTTCAGCTGTTGTGGATTAAATGTTTTGTATAATTTCTTATGAAAAATGTTTTACCGCTCTCATCTCATGATGACCTTATGGCCATTTAACTTTATTTTTAAAACTCTGATTGAGTTTGACCACATTTCACTTATGCATCCTGCCTTATTTTTCTATACATTTGATCTTTCTAAACTAGAACAGTATCCCTGCCAACGTCCTGCTTCAGTAACCAACATGCAACAAGCCATTATAAAAATGTTCGAGATTACAATTGAAGTTTGTTTCAGAGATTTATAATTTTCAATTATATTCCAGTCTTACTTCAAACTAGAAACATTACTCAAATTATTCCATTTAGATGATGCAAATATAAATTTTGAATTAAAAGAATTTCCCTGTGAATTTTAGAAAAATTAGAAAGGTACAACATTCAGAGTGTGAAGTATTCATTTCTTTGACAAATCAGCCTCATCAACAATGTTAATAATCAAATTTAGCTGTTGCATTACAAAAGAAGACATGTTCAATAGCTGTCCATGTTTTGCTGAGCTACTATATTGTCAGGAGCAAACAACCAGACCCACACGTAGAGAGTTCAAACAAGCTGCTTTATTGTTGTCTGTTTATAATACAGGAATTTCCCCAGATGACAGTTGTCACCTGGGAAAGACTAGATAATGTTCAAAAGCATTCAGATGGGTGGTCAGACCTTGTCCTCATTTGTTTACATAGTGAGTCCATGCTAAGTTCCCACTTGACTCTCCTCCTGACTGGGACAGATGCTCTCCAACATGGAAGGCAATAAGAAAAGTGCTAAGTGAAAAAATGTTATTTTAAGCATTATAAAGGATTTTTATTCCCTAATAATATTAATTGCATTCCCAAGTTCTTTCTTCCAAAATACATGAAGGTGAGAGAAACAGACAAGCTATTAATTTAAAATACACCTCCAAAAAGCAGTTTCATTGCTAAAATGTGCATCTCTGTGAACAGATGGAATTTTTGTTTGTGTTGTTTTTGTTGAAAAATGGGTCGTCTAAATGAAAATACAACTTAAGCAAGATCTTATTTCTAGAAAGAAACCTAAGTTTTATATAAAGCAAAAAAACAATAATTCATAGGCACAAAATGGCTGCCGAGGACCACAGCAAACAATACACAACACCCATCTCACAGGATCCCTTAGCTTCCTGGCCCACATGCCCAAGAATCCAGTCATGTTTTCTTTCTAGAATGCCAACAGTGTCAGAGCCAGCTGGATCTCAATGTGTATGTCATTCCAGCAGCAGGCACACTAATAGAATAATAGGCACTGTAGCCAAAACAGAATAATTATATTGGAAAGGATAATTTTTCAGGATTATGACACCTTCACTGAGTCTCTGGCATCAGCAATTCCCCTCCATTCCTAAACAATTTCAGTCCCTTCTTTTAAATGTTGTCATTTTTTCAGGCAGAGGAAATGTGCCTTCTCCCCCATCGTATTCCCAAATGGCATGTCCCCCATTGTTTTTCATTGTTGTCTGAGGGCATTGTTTGAATCTTTGCTTAGTACAAAATCATTCTCCTGAGATTAAAACATTCAAACACACCTTAAATTTCTTGTTTTAGTTCAGTCAGCTGATCTGCTCCTTCATAGATCAACAACTATATTGAGCATTCTTAGACAGTGCTTTGAAAGAATCATGCAGGAGCTTACCAAAACATTATCAAGAAAGTAATTTCCTGAAGCAATGGAGTGCAAAAATTAAACTACTAATTAGGAATTTAATACAGTATTAACTTGAATGGTTAATCAACTTATAAGAGTTAAATTAAAAGAAAAGTCCAGAAGAAAAACTACTTTGTTGTTCTGTATTATCCCATTGTAATATAATTCTGAAAACTGGAAATACAACTAACTGGAAAAATGACATTTTTGGGCTAAGAATTTGTATCATGTACATACACACTTCTGGAACTTAATGCTTTAAAAGTAAAATGAAATTGGTTTTGTTAAGAAACCATTGCACTTAATCATGGAGAACTTTAACAACAAAACAGGGCAAATAACTTTGCTTACAGCACATTTAGTACCAGGTAAAGTATCAGAATTGTTGGAAATTAGAAGCAAATTACAGAAAAGAACTTCCAGCAAGTGTTCCTTTGCATCTATCACTTATAAAGAGAAAAGGCAATTCCTTTCCTACTTGCAAACTTAGATAGTTCCCAAACTTTTTTTTAATGATTCACCTGGAAAAGATAGGGAAAAAAATCATCCATTGACATTCAAATGGCAAAGTTGAGATGCTATATTAATCCCATTAGCATTTATTTATTTATTTTAAATGGTATATAGGTTTTCTGAACATAAATACTGACACTAGCCCATATTTCGTCAATTCTGTATGCAAGAATACTCCACAAAGTAGCTAATTTTCAGTGACACCATTTTTACTTTTTGTCCTTTAAAAGTTTGTAGTAGGTGTGGAAACTGAAAACCATTTCAGAATTTACTAAAAAGAAAAAAATAAGGCAACAATACTTGCCAATTGGAAGGGCTAAAGTACCAGGTTAGTGGACAGATCATCATGGAGAAAATCTATGTTGCAGGATCCAATCTGGATCTGTCACCGAGACAAGAGATTTAGTCTTCTGAGCTTTTGGGCTTATGCTAGAGCCTATCCTCAGGAAACTCTCTACCGAAATGTGTGCTTTGGGCTATTCTATGCATCCTACTTATATGGTGCCTTACTATTGGTTGATTGGTGGTTAGCTTCCTCCCTGTCTGTCCTATATAGTCACAGGGGCAATCCATGCAGGAAATCCAATAGATATGTAAATAAAAATCTATGTTGTCCACAAGAGTAAACAATGAGCTAATAGCACATAATCATCATCAACATTATGTGATATCATCATGAAACTGTGCAAAGCTGTTTGTGACCGTCAGAAGACTAAATAACAGGAAATAATATGTGAACACTGGCCAAACCAACTGATCTCCATAACATAACATTACAACCCTGTAGTTATTTTATCATGACAAAGATATTACCATTGTTTGTAAACAGGGATAATTATTACAGATCAAATGAAACTATCAAATTTTCTTTATATTTTGGAGGCATAAAGTTGCCAGCAAAGAACTTTTATGAAGTCATGGTTATACTTAGTAGCTATTAGCATAGATTTGTCCACAGAGAAAGCAATATAAGAGCATAGCAATTCAAATTATGTTTTATTTAAGATTAAAAAAATGGGAGAATGAAGACATTTGACCCTAATGTGAAATTAAAATAATTCATTTTTAAACAGCTGGCTGAAATTTTGAAATACACAAGTTTTTTATGTTCCTGTCTGAATTTCTAAAGACTTGGAATTCTTGTAATGTCACATTTTGGATGGACACATGCACACAGATACACAAACTATATATAAACCAAATTTAAGGACAATGAGTTGTCCTATAGCAGCTTACAAATTAAGAACAATGATGCTGAGATAAAATATTAAAAAATGAACTGCAATTCAGCTAAACTGTCAGCTTGTTTTGACCCATGAATAAGTTATCAACATTTGTTAGACATCAAAATTAACAGTATATCAAAATGACTGGCAGCAGCTCATATTCTAAGAGCTATGTTTAAGATTCCCTGTGCATTCTTATGAGTGATTTGAGGTTTTGTTCCTAACTTTGAATTTTAAGCTTCCATGACAACTCTTACTTTTAAAAAAAATAAAACACATCAAAATGAAGAAGAGAGTGGGTTTTTTTATAAGGAGGTAAAAGTTTCGTTGTTCCTACTCAAAAAATATATAATGAAATTTCTATTTTTAAAAAGTTATTCAGATATAAACCACATGTCCATAAGAAAATGATCTGTAAATGAATAAGAACAAAAGTATAGCATTAATATACTGTGCAATTGTGGATTTTCACTGTTTTTAACAACATCTCTCTAAATTAGTAAAAAAAGTTTGATTCTCCAACTGAGATAAGCTTATTTTCAATTTTTTTTTAAAAAAATGAAATAAGGATCAGAGTATCTACATGTTGTGTACACCTTTTAGTTGGTGTGATGTTGTCTACACTATTTTGATTTACAAGGTGGTTTCTAGATTAGGAGTCCACCTTGCCTATAATAAAATTAGCATACGAGAAGTAAAACTGGGAATTGATTGTACTTGTTGAGACATACTGCCCCAAACGAGCCCAAACTGTCTAGTACAGCCTTTACCATTAGCAGAGTAGCATTTGGTATGGATACAATGAACTCTGGTAACTTAGTCCAGTGTTTTTCAACCACTGTGCCGCAGCACACTAGTGTGCCGTGACATAGTGTAAGGTGTGCCGTGGGAAAATTACTTTATATATAGTCAATATAGGCACAGAGTTAAAAAATTTTAACATTTTCTAATGGTGGTGTGCCTCGTGATTTTTTTCATGAAAAAAGTGTGCCTTTGCACAAAAAGGTTGAAAAACACTGACTTAGTCAACACTTTCTTTCTCTTACTACAAAGCATTATGTAAAAACCTTGACTGATCAAAGCTATGACAACAATGGTAAACTGTGACCTGGGATCTAAGAAGAGCAAATATAATGACATAACATGTTGTGTAGCAGTGGGGAAGGATATAACAGAACTCAATGACTTCTGTCTGTTCAATCATGAATTTAAAAATTCAGTAAGTTTTGCCCCATTTTACAACCTTCCTTGCCACAGTTGTTAAGTAAATCACTGCAGTTGTTAAGTTAGTAACAAGGTGAATCTTGCTTCACTAGTCAGAAGGTTGCAAAAGGTGCTCATATGACCTTGGGACACTGCAACCATCACAACACGAGTCAGTTGTCAAGCGGCTGAATTTTGATCATGTGATCCTGGGAATGTTGCATCGGCTGTAAATGTGAAAAATGGTCATAGGTCAATTTTTCAGTGCTGTTGTAACTTGAATGATCATTATGAAGTGTTGTAAGTAGAGGACTTAAACTATATATCATTGGGAGTTGGGCATTAAAATGATATTTTTTTAAAAAAAATATCAACATCGGAATATCTGCAAGAAATAGAAAGAATTTGAAAGACCACAAATTAGATCAAGTAACAGAAAATGAAGAAGCTAAAGTGCTCTGGGATTTTAGAATCCCAGACAAGCAGACAAGCACCTGCCACATATCGTAGATTCAACATCTGTTGATAAGAAAGATTTTAAAAAAGGCTGTATAGTGGATATTGCAGTACATGGAAACAGCAACACAGAAAGAACTGGGCAGAGGTGGGGTGTGTGTGTGTCACAAAACACAAAGACCAGCAGATAGAAGTACAACAATTGTGACGAGAGAAAGCAAAGTGAATACCAATAGTAATATTAATAATAAAATAGTAACAATAGTAACAGTAGTAATACTATTATAGTATATACTATACTATACCAATAGTAATAGTAACAGTAATAATAAAATAGTAATAATACTAGTAATAACAATAGTAATAATAAAAATGCCCAAGCCAATCTAAACATTTTGGCCTACTGTGCAATCACCCATAATAAGCATAATAAACACAAATGGTAACAATAGAAAGACCAGAGATGAGTTTTAAGAAAAATTGTGCAATGTTCCGAATGAGAACAAGAAAAAGTGAAAAGAAAAAATGTCTGGATCAGACACTCAAAAAAAAAAAAAAACCCCACCTAGTGGTAACAGATGAATCTTTAGAAAAAGGTCAATATCAATGGTTTAAGCATTAATCTATTCAGATATAAAAATGACAAAGAAATAAATATAAACTTCAAAGCAAGATTGGTTTGATTGCTCATGAAGTACTGAGAAAAATGGTGATGAAGATATGAATGATGAAAGACTGATTGTGAGGCAGATCCTTACTTGGTAGTGATAAGAGTGGATCTTGGGAGAAAAATGAGAGTGAATGAAAAGAAGTGAAAGATATTAACCTGAAGGAACCATTTGTGGCAAATATTGGAGTAAACTGTACTGTGCCATAAGAACTAGTTGCCAAGATGTAGAAAAGATGTAGAGACTCTAGAAAGAGTGCAGAGAAGAGCAACAAAGATGATCAGGGGATTGGAGACTAAAATATATGAAGAACGGTTGCAGGAACTGGGTATGTCTAGTTTAATGAAACGAAGGACCAGGGGAGACATGATAGCAGTGTTCCAATATCTCAGGGGTTGCCACAAAGAAGAGGGAGTCAAACTATTCTCCAAGGCACCTGAGGGTAGGACAAGAAGCAATGGGTGGAAACTAATCAAGGAGAGAAGCAACTTAGAACTGAGGAGAAATTTCCTGACAGAACAATTAATCAGTGAAACAGCTTGCCTCCAGAAGTTGTGAATGCTCCAACACTGTAAGTCTTCAGGAAGATGTTGGATAGCCATTTGTCTGAACGGTATAGAGTTTCCTGCCTAGGCAGGGGGTTGGACTAGAAGACCTCCAAGGTCCCTTCCAGCTCTGCTATTGTATTGTAACTAAAGAAATGAAATTCCAAGTAATGTAGACCAAAGTAGTTGGGTTTGACAGAAGAAATACAATGACAAATTGCAAATAATGCAATGGAAGAAAAAACAGAGCAAGTAAAACAAATTTGAACTCCTTCACCTTTGACATCTTGCTTTGGTTCTTATGAAGAGAGCTTAGAACAAACTTTGTCCCTGGCCCCCAGATATGATGGGCCCAAACTCTGCATGCCTTTAGAAAAACTGTTAAAAACTTTTTCTCCAGGCCTGTGTGTCCCCATTTCATTATCTAATTATCCTGTTTGGTTGCTCTTTTATATGTTCTATACTTTTAATATTGCACGGTATTTTTCTTTTGAATTATCTGGTTCTATTGCATAGTACCAAAAGTCACATTGAGTTGAGAGGCTCTAAACATCCATTTACTAGACAGATCCTTACTAAAGATGAAGAAATGTTAAGAAAAACAAATCTTGGTAGAAAAAGCGTCAGCATACATGGTCTGCTGAAAGGACAGTTTATCTAACTAAGTAGAAACTGTTATGCTATAAGAACTTATTTTTGTTC
Organism: Thamnophis sirtalis; assembly: GCF_051295495.1. NCBI lineage: Eukaryota > Metazoa > Chordata > Lepidosauria > Squamata > Natricidae > Thamnophis > Thamnophis sirtalis. The sequence goes on along the minus strand of NW_028261385.1, from coordinate 30,325,260 downwards.
ATTTTGTTATATGCAAGTCAGAGTTGGTTACATCAGGATCCTATGAAATGGGATATATTTATTCTTCATACTTCTAGACCAGGGGTGTCAAACTTGCGTTGTCACAACATTGTCACGTGATGTATTGGGACATTTTTCCCCTTCGCTAAACTGGTAGGGGGCAGAGCCAGCACGTGACGCTCCGGCCCACGAGTTTGACACCCATCTCACCTAAGTGGCTCCAGGTGGGTTTAGAAAGTATGTACAATAAAAGAACAAATGTTTGATTAGTTAATATGGATTGAATACAAAAGTGAATAATCTGTACAACAGTTGTATATTGAGAGAAGTTGAGGTTAGGGCTAAAAAAAGAAAAGGTAGTGTATGGATCGGTGTACTGATATGGCAGAGCAAGTATTGTTGTCAAGGAGAAAACGATAAAGAAATAGTGTTAGTATAAATTAGATCTAGCCATATTCCTTCTCCTCCTCCCCCATTATCTCAGGCCTTTTAATTTCTTTGTCTTAGCATTTCAATAACTTTTCCCCAGCAGACTATTGAAATTGTATGATCTGTCAACTGAGATCATACTCTATGCATGGCCTCTTTTCTTATACATAATCATTGGATTACATCTACTTCATGCTGTAATTCTAGCTAAGTTTAGTTACCATCCTCATGCAGCCTGACTGCTTAACCATTCTAATTTTACAAGCTCAGAGTTTCCTGAGCCACAAGATGGGCAGCAAATAAATTTGACAAATAAAAATATTATTTGTCATAAATAACATGAGATAGTTTAATCATATATACCAGGCTTTTTCTTTCTTCCAATGTTTTCATTAAAAAATGAAAACAAAAAATGGAACTGTAGCAGCTATAATTCAGTGTGGTGTTTGAACAATACTACAAGAGCAATTACTTTAAAAAGAAAAAATGTGTGAACCAATAATATAGTATATAGACTTTCCCCCAAAAAGTATTCTCCACATAAGTTTACCAGCATAACCTGGGAAGAAACTACAGTCTGTCCTTTGCACAATGCAGGGTATATAAATATGATGCTTATATAAATCTTTTTCAAGCCACACTGCCTCCTTCTGGACACAAATAGTACGTAAAAGTTTTAAAGAACAATTTGCAAATTGAAGAAGCATATCACCAGTTACCAGGAGACAAGTTCAATGTGGGGGGAAAATCACTTTACTATAAAAAATAAATTAATCTAACATGTATAAATTGTAAGCAGTATATCAGATCGTGCAGTAATTTGGGAGTACAATTCACAGATTACAGTATAGAGTTCTGGAATTCTTTACTTCTCTTTCAACATTTTGGATGTTGAGGGATACAATTCTGAAATACTAAAGCTAATAAAATACTAATAATAAAAATAATAAAAATAAAATAATGGCAAGCACAATGAACTTATATAATTGAGAAATGGTAGGAGGGAGAAATAAAAAGTGATTGGTTAATCAGTGATCAACAAATGAATTGACTAATATCATAACTTCGTAACATTATATACCTTAAATTGGCTAAGATGTTTATGTATAATATTCCCTTTAATCCATCTCTATAAACATCTGCTTATTCCAATAATTTTAATCATTTCAATAGATTGTGCACCAATATTTATGTATCTTGTAGCTGGTAGAGAAAAAGCCAGTTCATGCAAGTTGTTACCTGTATCCTGTTTCAAATCTGTACTATCATTTGTGTAACTCATTTTATATAGAGAGTGAAAACTGCTTTCCAAATATGGGAAATGTCTATGAAAATTTAATGTCTTTTTTTAAACTGCACACAGATTTTGAAAATAGATAATAGATTTGTGATTTGTAACTATTGCCCATAATCTGCAGTCCTAGAACTGCCCTTGAGTTGTCCTTTAATATAATAAAGAACTTTATCAAATACATGACCAAATAAACATAAAATGTATTTAAGCAATGTTCCTTAAAAATAAATCAATGAAATTTGCATTCTGCCCCTATTTGTTCTGAATAGAAGTAAAGAGCAGTGACACTTGTCAGATAATTTGTTTGAATACACATATTATGCAAAGTGTGCTTGGTTTGGTTTGAGAATAACATGTTTGTATTTTAAAAACAAAACCATTATGAACCACAGTATACAACTTGATGTACCATCTCAACTCAATCTTTGGCTATTATGGGTATTCACTAGATGTTTCTTTCTGGTAATGAAACTAGAAGGCACCAAATGGAAAAGCTATTAACTCTATGCCTGGTCAAATAATTTACTATTATCAATGAATACTATACTGCCAAAATTAAGAATATAAATAATTTTATACTTCACTTTCCTTTCCATTAATAAATCTTAAATCAAGACACAAGTCTATTGCTATTTCAAACATGACATTATTTACAAGACCAAAGTGATTTACATTTTTAGCCAGAATTTAAGCTTTAGAGCAATCTATTTTATAGCAAAAATATTGTAAATATTATTAATAATGATAGCACATTATAATCCAGGTAGTTCTCGATTTACAACAGTTCATTTAGTGACCGTTCAAAGTTACAAAGGCACTGACTTACAACTATTTTTCACACTTATGACCGTTGCAACATCCCCACAGTCATGTGATAAAAATTCAGGTGCTTGGGAACTGACTCAATTTTATGAGTGTTTCAGTATCCCAGGGTCATGATCACCTTTGGTGATCTTCTGAGAAGCAAAGTCAATGGAGAAGCCAGAATCACTTTATAACCATGTGAGGAGTAGGTTCCGACAGACATTACTTTCGGTTTGCTCATGTGCGTACTGCGCATGCACTTGATGCATACTGCACGTGGATGCATAGTGCGATTAAAATTGTTCTGCGCATGTGCAGATTCGAAAAACAAGATGGCAGCACCTGTGGCCGGAGAACAAGAAACCCAGGCCGCCAAACCGGTACGAATCGATAGGAACCCACCACTGAACCATGTTACTAACTTAACAACTGCAATGATTCACTTAACAACTGTGGCAAGAAAGGTCATAAAATGAGGCAAAATTCATTTAACTAATGTTGTGCTTAGCAACAGAAATGTTGGGCTCAATTGTGGTCATATGTTGAGAATTACCTGTACGCATTAGCTTAATAAATACTTAGCAATTTAGCATAAACAGCAGAACACAGATTTCAGGTGGGTCTTAACTTAGCCCAGCGTCCCCGTTTCTTTTATTATGCTATTTATCTATTATTCTGGCTCCTTAATTTTTATTTTGCTTATAGTTAAATTCTATAGATTTGACTTTATTTCAGATATCACTGTGACTTTTTCTGATGTACAGAGCAACAGATTCCAAATATTACTCTTGTTCTTTATCCATAAACTCACATTCCTCAAAAACCTAACTCAACATTTGAATTTTGTGACCATGGCATATTAAACTCAGCAGTGATGTTCTATTTGGAATTTGCCCCGGTTAATTCCCTGGGGATGAGAGACTCCGCTCCTCTGCTTCAGTATTAGAAAATAAACAGATGTAAGAAGTAAAAAAGAATGGATAACATCTTGGTCTTCAATGCCATGGGGGTATATGAAATGACTTCAGTACAAGTCCTTTCCCCATTTTCTCCCTTAACAGTTTTCAGAAATGCTGTAGCTCAAGAAACAAATCTTCTGTCCTTCCATAAAGCCTTGAAAACCTCCTTCTTTCCCCTGCAATTTGGCCAGCATGGAGAATAAGCACTTTTCTATAAAAAAAGATCTTGATTGAGATAGGTGTGGTTAATTTTGGTCAATTCTAAGGAATTATAAAGTGGTATTATTCTACCCCTCTGTTTATGTAGCCTAGAACTGTGTTGGCTTCTTTGGCAGCTGCTGCACACTCCTGGCTCATATTTAAAGGATTGTCCACTAGGACTCCAAGATCCCTCTTACAGTTTTCACTTAGTATATATCAGGTATAGCCATTGTAATTCACGAACTATAGTTTATTGCCTAAGTGGAGCGTAAATACGACCGGCCTCGTCTCGCTCACCTGCCCAAGTTTTGTGCGGCGGGATCCGATAATACTTGTTTCCAAAGTGGTCGATGCCCACGAACTCGCTCCCTGGCCCGATAAAGCGCTGCTTTAGCAAGCGCAGAAACCGCCCGACGCCGCTCATGGCAGACGAAGGGCGCTGCGAGGCCGCAAACCACAATCGCGCCTCCCTCCGCCCTCCTCCCCAAACGGGACCAGCACGCGAGGGGTCCCACACGCGGAGAAATGAATTCTCTCCCCGCCCCTTTCCGTCAGAAGCCACGCCCACATCTTCCTCAGGCTCAGAACGTGCGTCCTGTTTATTAAGATAAGACAATATCATTATCATTTATTGAGACAATAAAATTGAAGAAAACACATTCTGCATTTACACACACAGACAAATGTATTTTATGCCAAAAAACCCAATTTACTAATGGCTGAATGGCTCTCTGTTAATAACATGACTGTGAAAAGATATCCTCTGGACAGCGTTTTGGGAAAATGGAAATATTTCGAATGTACACTAGAAGCGCAAAGGAGAAGCCGCTTTGCCGTATCTTTTCTTATACGTTTCTCTATATTCTCCTGAACCTGACGCGGTCGACACTTGAGGCATTCTCAGCCGGTTCTTCCCCTACCGATGACGTTTCAATACCAAGGTTTCCTATTGGCTGAGAGAGCGACTCTTTGAGCCAATGGGCGCGAGATAATTTCGCGGCGTGGTGGCGTCCCCGCCGCGGGTTCTTCCTTCTCGGCTATGCTGGGTTTTCTTTTCGCTCGTCAGGCAGGTGTAGATGACCCGCTGAGGTTCCGACGAGCGGAGGCTACGAGGAGGTAAAGCCGCGTTCCTACTACCCGGAGCGCATTTAGTCTCCTCAGGCCACACGTGATCACGGAGGGTGCCGCAAAGCCTAAGCGTCAAAATAAACGCCTCAGACCCGGGTTCGTGGGGTGTCTCTCTGGATACATCATCGCGGCCTTTAAGTCAGGGTTGACTCCTGGCGACTCCCTGGCCAGGTCCCTGCAGTTTTTTTGGGAAGAGTTCAGCAATGGTTTGCCAATCTCCTTAGGGCTGACTTTGGGCTTATTTATTTTATTTGTTTTATTTTATTTATCAAGCATGTATAAGATAACAAGATATAAGTATAAACATGATTACGAATACATGAAATGAATAAAAATACAAGGGAATATTAGGACAGGGATGGTAGGCACGCTGGTGGGCTAATGCACGCCCCCTTATAGACCTCTTAGGAATGGGGTGAAGTGAACAGTATACAGTCTAAGGTTAAAGTTATGGGGGTTTGGGAAAGAAGCCACAGAGTCATTCCAGGCGTTCCAGGCGTTCACCACTCTGTTGCTGAAGTCGTATTTTCTGCAATCGAGTTTGCAGTTTGTATCTATTGTATGCTGGTGTATTGTTGTGGTTGAAGCTGAAGTAGTTATTGACAGGTTGGACTTTCTATAGCAGATAATTTTATGTGCTACGCTTAGGTCAGATTGAAGGCGGTATAGTTGTAAGTTGTCTAAGCCCAAAATTTCAAGCCTAGTGACATAAGGGATTCTGTTGCGATTGGAGGACTCTTCTTGTGAAAATATCTCTGGACTCGCTCAATTGTATTAATGTCTGATATGCAGTACAGCTTCCAGACAGACTGAACTCACAATATTCCAAATTTCTACTTGATGCCTTAACTATGGGGATTCTCAGTCATCCAGATCATGGTTGTCCCAAAGGTGCTTTTTTCAAGAGGCAACTGGAGTTCCTGGTTTTTCTTTGAAGCCATTTCTCTTCTCATCCAAGAAGCTTCTTCAGCTCTGACTGCAAAGAATATCTATCCTTCCATTCCCCACCATTCAGTCGGAGCTGAAGAAGCTTCCTGGATTTAGAAGAGAAACAGCTTCAAAGAAAAACCAGAAAGTCCAGTTGCCTCTTGAAAAAGCACCTTTGGGACACTGCTTTAAAGTCGCTCTCTTTGCTAGTAGGTCCTGATAAGAACAACAATAATACTGTCTTTCTAATAAATCTGAAAGGCATGATGTGGGAGAGAATTGCAGAAAAGGAAATAGCATTGATTATAACCCTCCTTGCAAGTATACAAATTGGTAAGGAAGACTGATCGTGAGTTAGATTCACTGTGTAGAGGGGAGCCAAAATGTCCTTTCTAGTGCCATTTCTAGGAAGTGGAAGAATTGTATGGGCACAATAAGCAAGAAAGCTTTGCCTGTATGAATGTGCCCTTGTTCAAGCCTCATTGGTTGTACATATACTTAGCTTGTAAGTCATTTTCAGTAGGTTCATTTTCTGCTTTATTTTTTTGGGGTGGGATGGGTGGGTGTTGTTTTATTCTGAAATTAGGAACTGATGCCCCTAGTTCCATCAGTCTAGCTGCAGATTCAAGAATGGCATTTGGATGGGAAAGGGTACATAAGGTCTGTGAATGCAGCCTTATAATGAAATGTTTAAAACCTGGTACCATGAGATTATACCATTTTAAAGAGAAGAGCATCCAACAGTTACCTTAATGATTCCAGCAAAATTTGGTTCACCATATCCCAAGGCACTCAGTTTCACTGATAGAGTTTATGTTCACTTTCTCCTAATTAATGTTCAGGCGAAATTTATGGCTCATTATTTTCCACCCTTTAGTTCTAATCTTGCTTCTGGAGAAAGAGTACATTGTATTTAATAGATAGAATTGAATAATCAATTGTATATGTACTACCTGGCACAGTGTTAAAGGTGAAATGGAGATAATTTCTTTGTAAATCCTAAAATTATAAGGGTAGAATCCTTTTTTACAAAAAGCGTATGTGATTTTTAACATAAGTGTTTTAAATTAAAAATCTAAATTCTAGTTTTGCCAAATCAGTAGGATTTTTTTTAAAGATTCATTTTTATTTATAACTTATAAAGCTTACTTAGAATAGAGATAATGAAGTAATTCACTTAAAAATTGAAATGCTATTTGATAGATAGAAATGCAATACATAAATATTGTATTGAAGTGTTATTTACCTATCTGTGCTTGCATTTCATTGCATAATTTAGATACAAATGTAGTATACTGACTACATTTAGATACTGACATGTAGTATGTCAGCTTCCCAAATTTTGAAATTGACTACAAAAGATTTTACAAATGGTAAATAAATGTAGTGGATTAAAGAATTTGATGGGATTTCAGTAACAAAATATTATATAATTTTAATTATGTTTATAATGGCTTCCTTTTTTAAAGGGTATTAAGCTTGGAATTAAATAAGAACAAAGATGTTGAAAGAATTCACGGAAGTGGAATTAATACCTTGGATATTGAACCTGTTGAAAATCGATAGTATGTATATTTTATTATGCTTTATTATGAAATATATTTTACTGAACTGATTTGAAAGTATTTCCATTTTTAAATTCATGGTAACTTTTTTTTCATAGAAGCATTTTCCAGAAGAGGGGGAGGGAATGGTCACACGTGGGTTGTTGTCAAAGCCTGATTGGTCCAAAGACTGAGAGAAAACGCTTAAATACTGGTGCCTTCCATTCCTATCCCAGTTTCCTCTCAGTCTTTTCTGGTCCAAGAACTGGTGAGAATTACTGGTAGGATTACTTTATTCAATTTGGTCTTATTTGGTTTAATTGGGCATTTAAAAGATTTCTAAATTACTAAATTCAGCAGCTGCGGCCCCAAGGGACAGTTTACTGCCCCGGGCGGTGGGGGAGGGCCCAGTGGGGCATGCTGCCTCCCCCCCGCAGGCCCAGAGTCTCAGCCCGTCCCCGGGTGCGGGGGTGCCAGATCTCCTTTCAGCTGCTGGAGAGGCTGCCTTCTCCTTTAAATAGCCAGGAGAGGCAAGAATAAAAGAGAATCGGCTCCGACTGCTACGAGCATTCCTGGGGGAGGGGGAGCGTGCCTGAGAGCCGCGTGGCTTCCTCCGTCCTTGCCTGCCTCAGCACGGCCTTTCAATGGGCCATCGGAGCCGCAGATCGAAAATGAAAGTACCGGTGGCCATGTTGGCTCGGTCGCCACGTGTGCGAGGACCGGGCCTCGACCCAGGTCCATTGGCTGGGGCGGTCTCTTCCTTGGCATGGCAGGCAGCAGAGAAAGCAGGCCCAGGTCCCGGTGGGGCCTACAGTGGCTTGGACTCCTCCATTCCTTCCGGCTGGACGCGTAAGTGGGGAAATGGAGGGGGGGCTTGGAGTTTCCCCAGGGCCAGGTGGCAGACCTGGCGGCAGGTGAGAAAGCCCTTGCAGGGGGAGGGGGAGGGTGTTCCCCCCCCCCCCATGTCTTCCTCTGCCCTGAAGTCCTTCTCGGGGGAGGAGGTCAGGGGCTGCATTGTGCAGGAACAGTATTGTGGCTCGGAGGTCTCACATTGCAATTAACATAAGGTCTAAATAGCTTGAAATAGGCCTATACTAGTCTCCCTTTATTATAAGGCTAGCTGATGAGAGCTAAATGGATTGTAATAGACTATACGAGTCTCCCTTATTTGTTTATCAGCTCAAATACAAATATATATATATATATACCTACATATATGTACAAACGCACTTCACATGTGCTTAATTCAATGCCAGTAAGGGATGACTAGCAGATGAGAACTTAAGGGCTTGCAATATTAGTCTTCCTTTTGCTGCTGGTGCCCGGGGATTCTACCCGGGCCTACTCTGGGTTGGCTCTGCCTTCCTCCTTCAGAGGTTAGCCATTTGGGAACTGTTGTTCCGTGGGGCCCAACAGAGGGCCGTGCACATTCTGGGGACTTGCATCAGATCTACATGTATGAGCCTTTGACCTTATCCCAGGGTCTGGGGTTGGTCCCGCCTCAGGCCTTTTTCCCCCAAAATCATCCTAGGGGTTGGTTTTCCTGCCCTGGGGTCCCCAGGCAGGTTTCCCCTTTCTTCCAAGTAGAGTGGGGTCCCTCTCTCCCTCCCCTACTCAGGGGGTCCAGGGGGTGGTGGTGAGTCGAGGGTCTTAACCCGCGTGCAGGTAGGCTCTCCCGGGGCCTGGTTTTGCCTATGGTGGTACGGAGGATTAGATGGTTCTCCGCCCCTTCTAGACATGGAGGTCTGGGCCGCGCCCATCGTTGGGCTATGTTCCCCCCTACTTGATCCGCGGTCAATGATGAAATTGGAAATTTGCTAGGAAAATAAAGTGGACTAAAAGTTAATGAATAAATAAATGAATAAGTAAATAATAATGATAATTTAAAAAAAAAAAAACCATTTCTATTGAGGCCAGGGGTTCTTCCTGGCCTGCTTAGATCTGTAGCATTCCCTTTTGGGGATTGAGTTCCAAGATGCCAGGTGGTGAGTTTCTGTTGCAGGCTAATCCGATCTTTGTTATGTAGAGTAGACCGGCTCAGGCGTTTTAATCGCAGCTGTGGCCCTGGATGGGCCCATCTCTGGGCGTCTTGGCTCAGACTGTTTGCTGTGCCTGGGGCAGGCTCGGTGCATGGCCAGCTGGTGGGGGGGACCTTGATGCCTCCACCCACTGATCCTGGCAGGACCACGTTCTGCCACGGCCAGGGTCTGGAAAGAGATCTCGACTCCTCCCTTGGCACGGAGGCGCTGACCATTCAGTGGACGCATTCCTCCGACTTGTCTGGGGGCCTGGACCATTGGCTCTAGAGTAACTGGGCCCTTGCCTGGGCGATTCAGTTGCAGTCCGTCACCTTCTAGTGGCTGCCCTGGTTTCATCGGGCGCGCTGAGCTTCTAAGATGTCCTCCCGTTGCCGCTGCGGGGGTCGCCCTCTGCGGACTCAACTCCCGGTAGTTTCGTCAGGCCTCGGTCAGTGACCGGGGCAGCGCCGGGAGCGCTTTCACGTCCCAGGGAGCCTCGCCGCCTGGGTCTCTTCTGACTCGGGGCAGCCCGCCCTTCCTCCCTGGGGCGACTGGGGCTCGCTCAAGTTTGCGTCCAGGATGTTGACCACTTCGGTCACGTCATCCGGGCTTCATTGCCGGCGTCACTGACTGAGGACCGGCTCGGCCCGCTGTCTCTGGATGACCATGCCTTCGAGAGGCCTGACCCCTTGGGGGGGGGGCTCTTCCCGGTCCGAGGATGGAGACACGGGACAGTTCGCCCACTTGTGACAGCTGAGCCGGATCTAAATCTTCTTTGTCATGCGCCAGCATGGATTTCCGATTCTGTCAATAATCTTGCGTTTTTCTCTTCCATTGGTAGGCAGTTCTCCGGCTCATCCCTCAGGAGCGCCTACGGCTCCCTCCTCTGGTCCAGACGGTCCAGCCACAAGGGGGGGGGCAGCACCCCTTCCGCTCTGGGGGGGGGCTTGACCTCGGGTCGTCCCATTGGAGGCCATCAGCCGCTAGGCGTGTCCTCAGAGCGGCCGGCATTGGACGCTTGGGCACGGGCCTCTGCTTGCCTCGCTCCCGCGTTGGTTCTCTCCACCCCGCCGGCTCTTTGGGGGATCCCTCCGTCCGGGAGCCGGGGGGGGGGGGCTGCTACCCAGTGGTTCAGGCCATTGCCCTGCTCTTCGGCCTTCAGGGAGTGCAGATGACTCCTCCGGATGACCAGGGCCTGGAGCGCCTCTCGCATCTGTCTGCGGTTCGGACGGGTGGCCGGAAGGCTTAGCGGGTCCTCTCGTTTCTGCACCGCTCCAGGGCACAGGCGGGGAGAGCGTTCTCCCCCCTTTCGGTCCTTCGGGGCTTCAGTCAGGAGGCCCCTGGCCTGGTGGCTCTTCGGGGGGGCTTATCTTCGTTCCTCGGCTCTGGCCGGTCATCGCGGGTCCCTGGGGTTCCCCCCCAGGGCTTTTTCCCTTGGTCTGGTCTCCGTTCTCCGGATTTCACTAAGGCCTGGCGGCCCGGGCGGCTTGTCCGCGCCCCATCGTGGGGGCTCTGATTCCTTGACGGGCTAGCCTATTCAGGTCTTCGGTTATTTAGCGCCTGTTCTAGGAGCTCGGAGCCCCGTCCTGTTCCTCGGCTGGCTTCTCCGACGTCCACCTCTTCCCTTTCCGCTTGCCTGGTATCGGTCATAGGCTCCATGTCAGGGGAGGGGGTGAGTCTGCCCAGGAGCTCCACCTCGGCCTATGCCCGCTGGCATAGGGCCTTAGGGATGTTGTTCGGTTTCAACCTCCCTCTATCAGATCGGGCGAGATGTTTCTTGAGCAGGGATAGTCCCACCCGCCGGACCCTTGGACTCTCCTGGGGAGCCTCGTCCTGGTTAGGGGGCTCCCGGTTCGCTCTTGGCAGGTGGTCGCTTTCGGGGCTTACCCTTCGTCACTGGAATGGCACTAGTGCTGTCCCACTGGGCTCTGCGCTTCCCTTGGGCCCCATAGCTGGGCATCGCGTGTCCTCCCGTTGGCACAGGGACCGCTCAGGCCCTCGTCTGTCAGGGGGGGGTCTTCTCCAGCCCTCGACCGGAATGCTCGGGGCTGGACGTCTGGGCGGTGGGGCCTCTGTTGCCCCCAGAGTCGAGAATCTCCCCGGGCTCTCCTGTCTCCGGGCGGCTCGGCAGCATCGGGCGGCCCTGACCAGGGGAGCGGGCCTACTCCCTCAGTCGTCGGTTCTTCCTTTTTGGCGAATCTGTCGACAGCTCGACACTCCCTTGCTCGCCGCGTGTTCTATTCCTCCCTGGGGTTTCACCCATTTCCTATCCTGATCTGTGGAGGGCGCGAGCGCCCTCGAAAGAAGGTGACCTGCGGTCTCGGTATGGGGCCTCCCGTCCCCCTGGTTCCAGGTCTCCCTGGAGGGGGGTGGCATGGGGACCCTGCTCGTGGGGGTGGGCCATTAGGACCTAGGGGCCTTGGTTCGCGGACCTCGTCCAGCTGTCGGTGGCCCTCCGCGGAGGCGCCCGTGGGAAGGGTTGGCCTGGCAGCGGGGGGTGGTGGTCCTGCTTCGCCTGGTCCCTGGGGTTGCATCCGGCCCATGACTCTTGTCCGGCAGCTGTTGGAGGCTGGTCTAACCAACGGGGTCACTCTCGACTAGGGATGCCTGGGGGCCTTACGGACCGCGGCTGCGGTTCCACCTGGGTATCGTCCGGCGGTGTTATCCGCCTGGCCTCCCCTGGCTTCGCCTGGCAGGGCACCTTTCTCTCAAACGTCAGGAGTTCCTGCAGGAGGGGCCTGACTTCGGAAACCCACAAGATTGTGCCGCCTGGTGGCGGAATTGTTTCAGCCCTGGAGGGGGTGGGGGTTCTCCCTCTCTCAGGTCCCCCTGATCGAGCTTCTCGGTAGGGGGCGGCTTCTGGGTTTCCCTCGGTCCGCGGGTTCCCCGTGTGTTCTTCCCCCTTGTGCTCAGGGGGGGGGTTTCTTCGAATCTCTTTGGTATGCTCGTTGGCTGGCTCCCTTGTGGCGGTTGTCTCCGCCCGGGTACGTGGAGTTGAGCACCCTGCTCTGAGGTCGTTCCCGTCGCCTCTAGGGGGCGGGGCGAGGCTTCGCCTTGCTCGTGCCTTCTTCCTGTAGGTGGCCACTTCCTTCGCTAATCTCTGGCATTGGTTGGGCGCGCGCCGCGCCCTGTGGCTCCATCGCCAGCGGACCGAGGGGTCCGTAGGTCGAGCCCTTGTGGACTGACCATCCAGCCGGGGGTCGCTGGGTTCGAGCGTGTCTTCAGCCACCGTTGGCGTTGGCCGCGCCGGGCCATTGCGGAAGCCCTCGGGGTTTCGGGTCGACGGGCCAGTCCCGTCAGAGTTCACGGCCCAGCCTATTAGGAGCAACACGAGCGTGGCCTCGGGGGCCGCGGGGGGGGGCCAGTTGAGGCCGTCTGTCGCGCGGCCTCTGGATTCCCCGGCTTCTTCCTCCGGCGCTATGGTCTGGAAGCTTTTGCAGATGCGAGTGTGTCCTTGGTGACAGGACCCTCTGGGGGTGGCGGTTGAGGCTCCCCTTGGGCCCTGGTGATTCTCGTTCTCCCTCCCTGGGACGGTAGCTTGGGTATGTCCCACGTGTGACCATTCCCTCCCCCTCTTCTGGAAAAAGGACGTTGGTCTTACCTGAACGTCTATTTTCAGAAGGGGGAGGGAATGGTCACAACCCGCCCTGAGACTTTTCCGTCGGGGCCAAGGGGAGGGCCCGGGTGGTTCCCGGGGGTTTTGTTGTGTGTTGTTTTTTGTCTTTTCAGTTCTACCGTTCGCCTTCGAGGAAACTGGGATAGGAATGGAAGGCACCAGTATTTAAGCGTTTTCTCTCAGTCTTTGGACCAATCAGGCTTTGACAACAACCCACGTGTGACCATTCCCTCCCCCTTCTGAAAATAGACGTTCAGGTAAGACCAACGTCCTTTTTCTCAAATTTCATGACTCCATGAAATTTCAGAAAATTTCTTTGCAGCATAATGAGCACCTGTGGAGCACCTGTGGAGGTCCGATAGGTCCGAGTCGAACCGAGCACTGTTGACAGCATGCACCAAGGAGTACATTCGGGCGTTAAGAACAGCCAAAAGATCACACATTGCCTCCTTGGTAGCGTCCGCCGAGTCCCGCCCAGCCGCCCTGTTTAGGATAACCCGCTCCCTCCTAAATAGGAGGGAGACGGGGAACCCCCTACAGGGTAAGGCTGAGGAGTATGTTCAGTTCTTGGCGGACAAAGTTGCTCGGTTTCGATCGGACCTGGACTCCACTCCTGCAGATCCAGCCGAGACACAAGGGAATGATCTGGCAGACCATCTCTGGGTTGAGTTTCAGGATGTTGCCTCCGGGGATGTGGACAAGGCTATGCGAGCTGTGAGCGCCTCCACCTGTATACTGGACCCGTGTCCCTCCTGGCTGGTTGCTAACAGCAGTGAGGTGACACGAGGCTGGATCCAGGCGGTTGTTACCGCCTCTCTTCGGGAGGGGTACTTCCCCACCGCGCTTAAGGCGGCGGTGGTGAGGCCCCTCCTGAAGAAACCGTCCTTGGATCCAGCAGTTCTTAATAACTACCGTCCAGTCTCCAACCTCCCCTTTGTGGGGAAGGTTGTTGAGAAGGTGGTGGCCTTCCAGCTTCAGCGTACCTTGGAGGAAGCTAACTATCTTGACCCCTTCCAGTCTGGCTTCAGGCCCGGTTACAGCACAGAAACCGCTTTGGTCGCATTGACCGATGATCTCTGGAGAGCCAGAGATGGAGGCCATGCGTCCATCCTGGTTCTCCTTGACCTCTCAGCGGCTTTCGATACCATCGACCATGGTATCCTTCTGCGATGACTGCGGGAGGTGGGGGTGGGCGGCACTGTTTTGCAGTGGTTCTCCTCCTACCTCTCGGACAGGTCGCAGTCGGTGTTGGTGGGGGGGGCAGAGATCGTCCCCGAGGCCCCTAACTTATCGGGTACCGCAGGGCTCGGTCTTATCCCCCCTACTATTCAACATATACATGAAACCGCTGGGCGAGATCATTCGGAGGCACGGGATAAAATACCATCAATATGCGGACGATACACAGCTGAATCTGTCCACCCCGTGCCAACTCAATGAAGCGGTGGATGTGATGAACCGGGGCCTTGAGGCTGTTAAAGACTGGATGAGAGCTAACAAACTGGTACTCAACCCGGAAAAGACCGAGTGGCTGTTGTGTTTTCCTCCCAACAATTTGGCTGATGTTCCATCAATCAGGCTGGGGGGGCAAAATTTATACCCCTCAGACAGGGTCCGCAACTTGGGAGTCCTCCTGGATCCACAGCTGAATTTCGACCATCACTTGTCAGTTGTGACCAGGGGGGCATTTGCCCAGGTTCGCCTGGTGCGCCAGTTGCGGCCCTACCTGAACCGGGAGGCCCTCACAACAGTCACTCGAGCCCTTGTGCTCTCTAGGCTGGAATACTGCAATGTGCTCTACATGGGGCTGCCCTTGAAGAGCATCCGGCGACTTCAGCTAGTCCAGAATGCGGCCGCTCGAGTGATCGTGGGCGCACCGCGGTTCGCCCACATAACACCGATCCTCCGTGAGCTGCGCTGGCTACCTGTTGATCTCCGGGTGCACTTCAAGGTCCTACTTACCATCCACAAAGCGCTCCATGGTAGTGGGTCTGGCTATTTGAGAGACCGCCTTCTGCCAATTACCTCCCTGCGTCCCATCAGATCGCACAGGGTAGGCCTCCTCCGAATTCCATCCGCCAGTCAGTGCCGACTGGCGACTACGTGGATGAGAGCCTTCTCAGTTGCAGCTCCGACGCTATGGAACAATCTCCCCGTGGAGATCCGCACCCTCACCACCGTCCAGGCCTTCCGCACGGCCCTTAAGATCTGGCTATCCCGTCAGGCCTGGGGATAGGACTTTACTCTCTCCCTGCCCGAATGCCGAGTGAATGTTGTGCTTTTATTGTTAATTATTTTTACTCACATTTTCTTTTATGTCTTGTCTTGCACTCCCCTCCCTCATTATTGTAAGCCGCCCTGAGTCCTCTCAGGGAAAAGGGCGGCCTATAAGTGTTCAATAAAACCTAAACCTAAATGAAAAAATGCCAAACTGAATAATTTTGAAACCATAATTAACAATATTCAAATGCCTGCCCCAGAATGAGTGTGTGTGTGTGTGTGTGTGTGTGTGTGTGTGTGTGTGTGTGTGTGTGTACCATTATATGTACATCCCCAGATTGTTGGTGGCAATATGCTGACTCTGAAAACCACTTAGAGAGGATTGTAAAAAACTATGAAATGGTATATAAGTCTAGGTGTTATTGCTACTGTTTTGTTCAGAAGTCCTTTAGATTAATCTCATATGTTCCCCTCAAACAGCTCTGGGTGCATTTTCTAAGAATTCTTGTGTTGGTAACTTATTTATTACTTACTGTATAATTGACCTATGTCTTCTACTGTGTTTCCCTGGAAAAAAGACCTGGTCTTATTTTCTTTTGGGGTCCAAAATAAGTAATGGGACTTATTTGGGGGGACGTCTTATTTTTTGAGTGCTGCTGCTGCAAGATCAGGATGGGCTGGATCTACCCCATGAACCCTGCACCCTGAGCCCCCAGCAACCAGCCTATCTATGATCTGATCCCTACCTCGCCTCGCAGCAGCAACTCCAACAGCCTCATCCAGCAACACCCTGCGTGGCCACTGGCCCACTTCTTCTAGCAACTGACTTGTTTGTGAGGGTCCTGAAGTGAGCCAGCATGTGTGTGGGGCAGCTCCACCCACCCTTGCCTCACCTCACCTCATATCGGCAACACCACGAGCAACCAGATGGAATGGGTGGGCAGCCAGCTGAGCAGGGCTCAGCTAAGTAGGGCTTATTTTAGGGGTTGGGCTTATATTGGGTGCATGAGCAGAAAACATGCTAGATCTTATTTTTGGGATATGTCCTATTTTCGGGAAAGCACAGTATATGCCACCTAGAGGGATCAATACAAAATTAGCTGTGGGTTAGTTTTTTGTCTGGCTAATGAAAATGGAATGTGGGCAGATAAACAAAACAAGCAATAACCAAGCCATTTCTAAACCAGAGAGACAGACAGTCAACTTAATGGAAATAATTGTTACTCCATATTTGGACAGAACATCAAGCTTAAGTAAACCTGAAACTAGGATAAAGGTCTGCATAGAATTGGACCTGGAGCAGTTGTGGGCAGGGAGGTAGTAGACTCATGCTTTCTTTACCAGATTCACTATCTTAGCATGTCATGTGAACATGATTAATATGAAGAATTGGGTTGTGCCTTAAAATATTTGCAGATATGCCAATAAAAATTTTAAAAATTATTTGTTTTAGGACAACTTTTAAACTATATCAAGAACACTTTATTATAAAAATATTATTCATATATTTCAGTCTTAAATATTTTTTGTTTGGAGGGGAGATGACACAGCACATAAAATGCTACTCTAAAAGAAGAAATCAACTTGAAATTAATATATATATATTATATATAAAATATAATATATATTAATTTTTATATTAATTAAAATGTTCTAGTATTTTTAAATTAAAACAAATTTTCAAATATTTCTAAAAGAAAATTACATGTTTGGTGGGGGGAATAAAGCTTACAAAATCTGAATTGATTCATAACTTGTTTTCTTACAGTATGTTATCTGGTGGTTCTGATGGTACTATTGTATTGTATGACCTTGAGAACTTTAGCAGAACGCCATGTTATACCTGTAAAGTGATTTGTTCTGTGGGAAGGTGTGTATATTTAAAAACTTTTTATGAATATGTTACCTACATCATATGTCTATAGTTCATTGCTAACTCATATTTTGTCAACAAAGTAAATGAAATATTATTTAAGAAACTATTGTTACCACAGTTTGTGCTATAGCATAGTTAGCACATATTTCTAATATTATGATCTTGTACCAAGGTCAACAAGATTGATCTTCAGATTGATCTTTGGGGATTGTTTAATAGACCAAATTTACAGGTTTTTATTTCATTTTTCACTCCTACTTAAACATTTAG